>NC_086321.1:76504320-76804320 GCF_036172605.1 Pelobates fuscus | reverse complement strand
AGTGAGACAATAGCCTCATTCAGCTACAGGTTTTGAATGAAACAATTGTGTTTTAGTATTTAGTCCCCTAAAAATACTTCATGCAGCCTGTAGCCACATGTCCCACATTGACTGGGACAGTCTGTCTAAATCCTGGCATGCCTCTCTATGTCCAGGATTGCTGGTTGCCTGGTCCATATCAAAGCTATATAGTAACAATTAGAACAGGTAGGCACACTAAATAAGTTAATAAAGAACAGAACGTAACAACTAAACTATGGTGCTCACTCGTATAAGGCCGTATTCCAAACAGGCCAAAAGAGTGACATTAATAACTTAAACAAGGAGCACAACCACAAAAGCATATAGAAAAAAATGTTTATTAAATGGGTCAAAATAATAGGCTCTCATAAACAGTATCAATGCATAAAAAGGACAATAAATGTCCAATAAAGAATACAATGCAATGTCTATCAGTTCTTAAGTTTGCATACAAGCAAACTGCATAATGCATAAAAAGTTATATATAAGTATACAATACAGCTATATGAGATGCCAAATTCAATAACCCCAAAATAATGATAAATAACAAAAAAAATAAAGAAAACATACCAGACCTAGTGAGAAGAAGGACAAGAGTCAACCAATACACCCCCAACGTTTCGTCAAAATGCCTTTATCAAGGGAGCCATATCAAAGCTATAACAGGGCCTTTAAATAATCAACTAGAAGAGGCTGGCTGGGTAGCAGTGATTGCCTGCATTATATGCTCTGACCAGTCTCATTACTAAAGTTCAGTCATTCTGCAGTCGTCTGCTGGAACGTCAGTTATGACACTCACTTGTACACAAAGCAGACCCCAGGAAAGGAAACTCCACAAACAGCTTGGCAATGGTATAGGTGCTGGGAGTGTACGTGTGCGTGTACATGCGTGTCTGTGAATACAGACTTTTTGCACCCATAGGAGAAGACAACTTATTCATTAGTTCTAGGTAAGTTGACTTTGAAACTACTGCTGTAGACAATGCATTAAAAAATATAGAAGAACTAGTCAACTCCAAATGTCTATTTTTCAGCAAATCCATAGGATCCTATATTCCCCTCAACTGAATGTAAATTCACAACCAATCCCTGGTCTCCAATTCATTTTGGTGATGAGCAGGCACATGTTTATGAGATCACATGCTAGCTTGCTCAATAGCTCCAAACAGAGGGGAATGGGAAAATCCTGAATACTAAACCTCTAAAGAAACTCATATCACCACCACCATTCTCAAGCTCTACCTACAGAATAATGTACCCAAATAAAATACTACATATATTAGCAAAGTCATTTTTAGTAGCAGTTTTTTATTTTAAACTGTAGACTGATTACAACATAAAGTCCCACTATAACGAGCTCAAAGTACTTAAACTTAAACCATAATTATATCAAATCGAGGAATACATAGAGAAACAGTAATCTGAATCACTGAGTCGTTCAACATGATCGCTGAAAGGTATGGGGATCGAGGAGTTAAAATGAATTGTATTAAGTAATATTCCAGCCAACAGGTTGTAAAAGATGAATTGTGATGTTTTGTTAATGTAATTACTGACTGTGACATCAAAGTAATTATTTCCATGTGATTCTCGGTTACAGAAATCACATGATTGTCAGTAAAATGCAGTCAAAGATAAGTAACTGAGAATCAAGTGACTCTGCAAAACCTTTTTAGAGTTTTACAGTTTTAGAAAGAGGAGTTGCTTGGATGCTCCAAAGTAACTGCTAACAACTCAAAATAAATGAAGATGGGGCACTCAGGACTTTCGCAAAAGTAATAAATGTGTTTATTCCATCAAAATAGTGTACAGTTTTAAAGAACCACTAAATGCACCTAGACCACTTCAGCTCAATGAAGTGGTCTGGGTGCAGTGGCCCTGTAGTTGTAACCTGGTAATGTAAAACATTGCAGTTTTGTTTAACATTGCAGAGTTAAACACATCTATAATGGCTGTCTTAGGTGGCGAAGGCAGCTGCACTGAGAGAATCTCATCAAGCTAAAAGCTTTTTTTTGTCCTATTTTTTACTTTGCCAAAGAGGAGGTATTGAATCTAAATAGAGACTCAGCACAGGTTTGTATTCTGATAGCTATAGTGTGTTTTAAACGTTTCAGCTTCAAAAAACTCAGCATTATTTTTGAAAATGCGATCAATTGTGATGGAATAAATACTTTTGCAGCTTGCAAGAGTCCAGCAATTACCCAGCTTCATTTAATGAACCTAGAGGTGGCATTATTTTCCATAATATAGGCTTTGTCATTAGGCATTCTCTATTCTTAATTTTAGAGATAGTGTTAAGGTAATGTAGGGGTTAGTGTTAGTAGTAATGTGGTGTAAAGGTTAACACTAAATTGACCTTGAAGAGTGTGGTTAGAACAAAACATAACTCCCCATTGACACTTGCTAAATGCTGGCAGACCCATTCGTTCACCCGGTTTCATGTGGAGCTGTGAACTCTGGAAAACTGGGGAAACCTGAGTTCTCAGAATTGTTGTGCCCAAGGCAGACTTTTCTTGAGGTCGCACTTGAGATATGTAGATGATGCAATCAACTTTCTGTTGTTTGTATGTGTGTGCGCACACACACACACACACACACACACACTGATCAGCCACATTTTAAAACCGCCTGCCTAATTTCATGTTAGTTCACCTCATGTTGCCAAAAGAGCTCAGACGCCACGAGACCTCTGAATGTGTCCTGTAGTATCTGGTACCAAGACATTAGCAGCAGACCCTTTAAGTCCTGCCAGTTGTGAGGCGGGGCCTCCATGGATCGGATTTGTTGTTCCAGCACATGCCACAGATGGTTAATCGGATTGAGATCTGGGGAATTTGAAGGACAAGACCACATTGGACTCTTTGTCAAGTCCCTCAAGCCATTCCTGAACAATTTTTGCAGTATTGCAGGGTGCCTTATCCACTTCCATCAGGGAACACCATTGCCATGAAGGGGTGTCTGTGGTCTGCAACAATCTCTAAGTAGGTGGTATGTGTCACACTAACATCCGTATGAATGCCAGGATCCAAGGTATCCCACAGAAAATTGCCCAGAGCATAGCATCCCCTCCACCTGACTGCCTTCTTCCCAAATTGTATCTTGCTGACATATCTTACCGAGCATTGGCATTAGCTGGCCATCATTATGTTTTTCCACAACTTGAGCTACAGTAGCTTCTCCGTGTGATTGGAACAGACAGGCTAGCCTTACATGCATCAATGAGCCTTGGGTCCCATTACCATGATGCCAATTCACCGGTTGTCCATCCTTGCACCCAGGGCCAGCGCGTCCTACAGGCCGTTTAGGCAGCCGCCTAGGGCGCTAATCAAGGGGGGCACCAGTAGCAGTTTTACTGCTGGTTTTGGCCTCCCCTCTATATGGGTCAAATTGTGTTTGGCATGCCGCAGGTGATGGCACCAGGTGCTAGGGAGCACATACATGGCTTCAGACTAGCGCCAGGTGCCATCATCCTCAGCCAGCCAGTATCACAGAGCCGTCCCCCTACACACCACCTATGCCGCAGTGCACGGGCACTTCAATCGCTCCTCCTGTTCCCCTGTACTCAGGGTCAAGTGGGCGGGAGTACAGCAGGGACGGTGCTTAAAGAGAATGAAGGCAGCCAGGCCTGGACTGGGACCCACAGAGAGACCATATTAAATAAAGACAAGTGAGGGACTTCATGGTGTGTGTGTGTGTGTGTGTGTCAGCTTGGTTCAGTCAGTGTGTGTATGCTTGAATCAGTGTGTGTGTGTGTGTGTGTGTGTCTGCTTGGATCAGTGTGTGTGTCTGCTTGGATCAGTGTGCGTGTCTGCTTGAGTCAGTGTGTGTGCGCGCATGTGCTTGGGTCGATGTGTGTACAGAGAAAGGATTGGTAGCACACCCAAGACCTGCATTTTGCATGAAAGGTGCTGCCACAGTGACTAAACTTCATAATGAGAAAATAAATAGTTGCGGCGCACTCAGACTACCAAAAATATTATAATACAAAGAAGGCTACTAAAATGCCTATCTAAGAATAAATATTTATTCTTAGATAGGCATTTTAGTAGCCTTCTTTGTATTATATTATTTTTTGTAGTCTGAGTGCGCCCAGACCAGATGACCAGATTCCTTTGGGGTTAAGCACCCCGCCCAAGCCCCCCAGCTTCAGAGGCTCCTTTAGAGGTGGCCACAGGTGTGTGTATATATAGGAGGAGTTTTTCAATAGTCAGGTCACTTATTATTTTCTCCAGTCAGCACAGATATCATCTGCAATAGTGAGTATACTCATTTTAGCACTAACACATTAATTGTTTAGTTTTAACACTGTTTTTAATTGCTTTCATCACTTATTTTTGTATACTCACTATGCTCTTACCAGGATTTAATTTAACACCTTTTATTTTTAACATTAGTACTATTTAATTTGTCCCCCACATTTTAGCGTAGGACCCACCAATATTGGGGTACTTTGAAAGTAGTGGTGGGCTTTACAACATATGGCCATATGGTGGAACCAAATCCCCATATTTATTCTTAGATAGGCATTTTAGTAGCCTTCTTTGTATTATATTATTTTTTGTAGTCTGAGTGCGCCGCAACTATTTATTTTCTCATTGGGTCAGTGTGTGTGTCTAGATCAGTGTGTTCTTTTTGTGTCTGCTTGGGTCAGTGTGTGTGTGTCTGGATCAGTGTGTATGTGTGTGTGCGTGCTTGGGTCAGTGTGTGTATCTGCATCAGTGTGGGTGTCTGCTTGCGTAAATTGTATGTGTCTGCTTGAGTAAAGTGTGTGTGTCTGCTTGGGACTGTATCTGCATTAGTTAGTGTATGTCTGCTTGAGTCAGTGTGTGTGTGTCACTCTGGGTGAGTCAGTGAATGTGTGTGTGCATTGGTCAATGATTGTAATTGTGTGGACCAATGTGTATGAAAAAGTAAATGTGTGTGTGTGTGTGTGTGTGTATGTATGCATCTACCGGTGATTGAATTTTAATTTAAAAAAGATACAATACTATTAACGGAACACTACAGTGTTAGGAATCTAAACCTGTATTCCAAATACTATAGTGTCTCTGTCCCTACATAGATTCAAGTCCCCCACACACAATAAAAATTGGTTTATAAAAAAATAAATGATATACAAAGGTGGGGGTTACTTACATTTATCAAGACTCCCTCTGCACTCCTTTGCCTTCTTACCTCGCTCACTGTCACTAATAGAGCAATGCTGGCCCAGTCCAATGTTCGTCATACAGGAGTTTTAGGGGCCTGAAGCGCATAAGAGGAAATCGCTATGCACTTCCAATGCTTCTCATAGTTACATGACATTGTAGCAGAGGTATTTCTAGTGGCTTTCAGCGTGACAGCCACTAGAGTCTTGACTAACACTTCAAGGTAAGGCAATGCTTTATCTTGTGGTATTAAACCTACATGGCCACTGTGGAGCGATTTGGGCGGCGACATTTTTTTTGTCTAGGTCTGCAAAAATCCTTGTACCGGCCCTGCTTGCACCAGCCTTGGTAGGTACTGTAGTATAAGTCTCTAGTTAAAATGAATAAATGAATTGTTTTAGTCGTTTAAAGAGGCTCTGCCCTACTATGGGATCTTTGCAGGATCATCCATTGACAGAGCCGTTTTCCCCTCAGCCATCACTAGTGACAACTGAGGGCTTGATAAGCGTGACAAAAAAGTAGCTCAGCCTCTTGTCAAGATTAGTAAAAATACTAAGACAAAGTAGTCTATATCATTTTGAATGGAGTGTACGGTGACAGAGTTACTTTGGTTGACGATTTTCCCACTATAGGAAATAGGTTAGTCAAGATGTTACATACATAGTACATAGAACTGTTTCCACGGCAAAACTGCGTTTTTGCTTTTATTTGTTTTTTTTAATGCTTGCTTGGGTTTTAATGCACTCACAACAGGTGCATTCTGATAAGATCATCCAAACATGAATGAACACAGATTTAAAATTACACATCAACATATTAGGACTAGACAAATAAACCAGTTAAAGCAGTAGGATTGCTAAATTCAAGACAGAAGGAAAACAAAATAAGAGAGTGAAACGATTTCACTTTTTGATGTAAAAGGTTAATCCAAGCACCATAAACACTTCAATGATTTGACGTGGCCACGGAGACTGTATGTGCAGCATATCAGTAAGATATAGCACATTGCTGTCACTGGCCCGCCTGGAACGAGAGTGTAAACATAGGCAGGGTTTCTTACTAAAGTAGTATAAAGTTAGAATGGGCAGGAATTCAAAGGGATTATCAGTTATGGCCAATATAGTCAAACTGTAAACATTCTCCAAGTCAACCATGCTTCCGGTTCAGCTACTTTGTCTTTAAAGGGACACTATATTCTTTCACTGTAGGTATTTTAAAGTAAACATTGAGTGTTCATAGAAAAGGCAATGTTTACATTACTGCCTAATAATACCTCCAGTGGCAGTCACTTAAACAGCCACTAGAGGTGCTTCCTGTAATGCAGTATCTATATAAAGCTACAACAATATAAAATAAAGAAATGTTTGGAATATTTTACTGAAGAAGTGGAAGAGTCCTCTAACAAATAATTTCTTCTCTTCCAAAACAAAGATCTATGTTTAATATTAACATTTTGTTTTAGTGGATTTTTTTTCGTTCTTAAAACTCACCATGAATTTGTTTCTGAAGTATGCACATAACTGGAACAAGATCGGGAGAGGTCATCATTCGGGCAACCAAAGAATCATCCATCTGTTCTATTCCAGGGCCAAACATAGCAAATCGAGGCTCTCCATGCATCACCAGCGACTGGAGAAAGTTGCTTACTGCACCATAAACAGGGTGTCTTGGCCGCAAAGTTTTTCGGTTTCTAGGGCAGCATTTTAAATATCTAGACACATGATATTAACGTGATTATTATCAGTATCGGAAAATGTGATCTAAATAAAAGTTCTGCAGATTGTAATAAAACAGAGTGATCTGTATCAGAATGCACGCATACTTTGTTAAACTCTTGGGCATATTTAAACAAATGTGAAGAAAATAATAAATTGTACTGTGCTAATTTCACAGTAAGATGAAATAACTGAATATTTTAAGGGCAATAAACTCCAAGGAATTTGCAAAAGCATCCGAAAAGGAACCACGTTCAGTTTTTCTCTAGATATGATGTCAGGAAGTATGGTTTGGTAACTCGGCAGCCTTTATAACTTACATAGACATATAATTAGGAGCTTTCCCCTCCTGTGATTCAGAAAAGCACGAGTGCAGTATATTTTGGTCCGGTAGACTGTGCCATTCGATGAAAGGCCAAGATGGAAGATCTCGTAATAGGAAATATTTCCAAAGCACGCGATCCTGGACCAGCAGGTGCCAATAATGATTAGTTGATCCAAGCATGCAGAGATCTTGTGGTGACAGAAATGACAAAATGTAGAGTTGCATATCAACCTAAAATACAACAAAAATTATCCGTCAAAAAACATGAAATCAAAAAACTTTTTTTTTTTTTTTTTTTTTTTTTAAACAGTTTAATCCAAAACTTTGTATGTTTTACAAAATCCATACAGTTAGAAATTACTTTTAGTAAAAAGCTATCGTGTGGCCTAGTTTGCTAGATGCAATAAAAAACGGTTTATTACTTCTGCGAACAGGATGTATTTTCCGTGGACGCAACAGACTTGCGCAATATTAAATCCAATCAGATCACACACATATGCTGACTCTAGGTCTTACCACCTCTCCTTCATTGTGACCTTCAAATTTTATGGTTTTTGTACCCGCAATCAGTGACTTTATAAAAAAAGGTACAGATCAATTAGCTGCTATTGAGATAAAAGTCTGCCATGTGCCCTGTTTTTGCTGATGATATCTCTTATGTTTATTAGACTGTATTTAGCAATTGCATGTTTGTGCGTGCATTCATTGGCGTAATTTCATTAAAAAGTGAACCTGTCACACATTTGTCTTTTTTTCAGATAAACCTATGTTTGCAAATATTTTTGGAACGCACATAAACCCTCTGGATGTCACTTTTGCATCCCACCCAGAGTCTATTATAAAAAAAAAAAGTGTATACTTCTTACAATGGAAGCTATTCTTTTTTGCGTGCTACATTATCTTGCACAAGATTTAATATTTACGTTTTTAAAGTCAAATATATTTAACTAAATCAGAAACGCCTTAGCTGACTGGAATGATGGGGGGATATGATAGAAACATTTAAATACATAAAGAGAATCAAGACAGTAAAGGAGGAGACTATATTTAAAAAAATAAAGACTACCACATCAAGAAGACAGTCTTGAAATAGAGGGGCAAAGGTTTAAAAATAATATCAGGAAGTATTACTTTACTGAGAGGGTAGTGGATGCATGGAGTAGCCTTCCAGCTGAAGTGGTAGAGGTTAACACAGTGAGGGAGTTTAAGCATGCGTGGGATAGGCATAAGGCTATCCTAGCTATAAGATAAGGCCAGGGACTAATGAAAGTATTTAGAAAATTGGGCAGACTAGATGGGCCGAATGGTTCTTATCTGCCGGCACATTCTATGTGTCTATAATAATTTAAGGTAAGTATTTATGCAGTGAAATGCTTATATCATTTGGTAATTATTGATGATATTTAAACATAAGTACACTTTTCAAATTTATATCTGACAACTAAAGTTGAATTAAAGGGACACTATAGTCACCTGAACA
Organism: Pelobates fuscus; assembly: GCF_036172605.1. Classification (NCBI taxonomy): domain Eukaryota; kingdom Metazoa; phylum Chordata; class Amphibia; order Anura; family Pelobatidae; genus Pelobates; species Pelobates fuscus. The sequence continues at coordinate 76,795,632 of NC_086321.1, read as the reverse complement.
ACTACAGCTTCATGTATTTGTTCAGGTATTATCTATAGCTCCCTGCAGGCAATCTAATGTAAACACTGTATTTTCAGAGAAAATACAGTGTTTACATTGATTAATAGGAATACCTCCAGTGGCCGTCACTCAGACGGCCACTAGAGGGACTTCCTATCACGCAGGGCCCTAAAAAGGCCCTGTACACGTCAGACGTATTAAAATACGTCTGACGTGTTCAGGAGAGAGAAGGCACTGTGTGCGCGCCTTCTCTCTCCAGCCTGTCAGCGGAGGAGGGGGGCGGGCAAAGACCGCGAGCTGAGCTGTCACTCAGCTCAACTCGCGGCCGCGCGCATACGCTGTAGTGCGCTCAGGACTTCAGAGGGCGGCATGAATGCCGCCCTCTGAAGTATGTGCGCATGTGCGGCGAAGCCGCGCATGCGCACAAGGGAGCAATGACGCTTCCAAATGGAAGCGTCTGATTGCTCCCTGCTCGCGCCCGCCTATTTCGTCATTTTGACGAGATAGGGTGGCGCGGCTTCACGAGGCTCCCGGCGCTGGAACGAGGTGAGTAAAATGTCCTCCCTGGAGAGTCCCTTTAAGTTTCCATACCACTTCCAGTTGTTTCTCATCAGACTGTAAATGCCAAGTATTTTTAATATACCGAACAAGTTCTCACATCAACCCAAAAAAAATATTCCTATTGATTAAGACATTATTTGAATGTAGAAATGCTCTCACACATCCAACACCAAAGACTAGGTGACGTAATCTACGATCAGCAAGCAACCAATTTGGACCAATCGCTAATCTACATGACACCCGGAGACACTCCCCCAGTTGAACTAATTATATGTCCTGATGAAAGTTCCTAGGTGAACTGAAACGTTGACCTTCTGTGGGATCATCAATAAAGAAAATCTTCTTTTTACACAAGACCTAGAGTGCTGGCTATCTTTATCTTTTTGATAGATATATATTGTATACATATTTTTTAATTGATTAATTTAATTTATTTTACTTTTATTAACTTTTTTTTTAACTTTTTCACCAGCAGGGGGACTGCCTGTCTGTTCAGGCATTCCCCCTGCTTGCAGCACTGTGGACACCTACTGCGGTCATATGTCCCCTGAAGTTCCTACAGAGTAGAGGGGGCACTGTCTGGGCTCAGCCCAGACATTCCCCCTCAGAAGACGATGATCGCCGGCGTGGGAACGGCGGCAATCGGCAAGTAAATGGGGAGGGAGGGTAGAGGGTTAGTTTTTTAATTTAAATTTATTTTTTATTATTTTTTTTTACTATTACTGAGTGCCTCAACCCCTCAAGGTACTCAGTACAGGCAGAGCATCGGAAGCCTGCATGAAGTGGTAGAAGTTAACACACAGCACTTGAGGTACAGCACTGCTCTGGAGGTACAACACTGACTGGCTCTGTTTATTTTGTCAAACATGGCTTTACATGCACAGACCCTTATATGGGGTCTCCAACACAAACCAACAAGTGTTTCAATCCCAAGAAGCGGATGGGTGATGGAAGAGGGATAAAGCAGCCAGTTCAAATTAGGGCTGGCAGTGTCCTGCTGTGACAGGAAAAGGAAGGGGGATTGTGGGGGAGGAGAGGGGCGGGAGGGGGGATGGAGAAGGGGAAAGGCACAAACAAGCAATTTATTTCACTTAACTATACTTTACAGAGCTGCTCACCTCCCCCTCCCAACTCCCCAACCCTTTGTTGACCCACAGCTGCATATACAGGCACATGTAAAACAATCCCAAAAATGGCACCGCAAATTTGTGGCCTGCGCCAAACAAATCAGGCCATCCGTCACATATCTCCCCCCATAGAAATAGACTGCAGGCGCATGGGGATATGGCACTCACTGATGGCGTTCTGTCACACAGTATATATAGTTGTTGTTTTTTTAATCCCAATTCTAAATATATTATATTCTTTGAGAAAATAAGTTAATGTGATAAGGTCCTGAACTGAACCAGCGAACTCACAGTTTAAAGGAGTAGTAGAAATTCCTTTAGCATGTGGGAGAGATCTGTTACGTACATTCTACAAAATAAAACCAGTTCTACTTGATTTTTAGATATACAATGTGGATTTAAATGTAACCCTCCTATTGAGGTTTAAAATATCCACACAAATGGCTGTAAAGTAGCACACACATCCATTTCGTCACACAATCCTACATTATCTTCAGTGGCAGGCATCATGGAAGAGGCAGAACAAGCAAGTATTATAACCTGCCAAATACCTACTTGTGCTGCCAAAACAGCTCTGGTGAGTCAAGGCACGGACTCCAAAAGACCTCTGAATGTGTCCTGTGGTATCTGGCACCAAGACATTAGCAGCAGACCCTTTAAGTCCTGCAAGTTGTGGATGGGGATTCCATGGATCAGATTTGTTGTTCCAGCACATCCCACAGATGAGGCCAAAGCTATACCTTGAACTCTTTGTCATGTTCCTCAAGCCATTTCAATCTTTGCAGTGAGGCAGGGTGTATTCTCCTGCTGAAAGAAGCCACTGCCATCAGGGAACACTAATGCCATGAAGGGGTGTACGTGGTCTGCAACAATCTCTAGGTAGGTAGTACGTGTCAAAATAACATCCACACGAATGTAAGGACCCAGGTTATCCCAGCAGATCACTGGCCAGAGCATAAAACGGCATGCCTTCTTCCCACAGTGCATCCTGCTGCCATCACTTCCCCAGGTAAATGAAGCACATGCATTTGGCTATCCACCTGATTTTAAAGAAAATGTTATTCATTAGACCAGGCATCCTTCTTTCAATGCTCCATGGTCCAGTTATGACCCTCACGTCCTCACTGAAGGTGCTTTCATCAATGGAGTGAGGTCATCATGGGCACTCTGACTGGTCTGCAGCTACGTAGCTCCATACACAGCAAACTGCGATGCACTGTGTTCTGACACTGATGGCCAGCATTATGTTTTTCAGCAATTTAAGCTACAGTCGCACTTTTATGCGATAAGCACAGATGGCTAGCCTTCGCTCTCCAAATCCATCAATGATCCTTGTGTGCTCATTAACCCTGATGCTGATTGTCCTTCTTTGCACCACATTTGGTATATACGTACCACTGCATACTGGGAACACCCTACCAGACTTCCCATTTTGAAGCTGCTCTGACCGAGTCATCTAGCAATCACTATTTGCCCCTTATCAAAGCCATTCAGATTGCTTGCCCATTTTTCCTGCTTCAAACACATGACATTCATGAAATAACTGTTCACATACTGCCCAATACATTCCATGCCTTGACATGTGCCATTGTTATTGATTTAGATCCAATTTGATCTTTGTTATATTCAGGGTAACCCAAATAGTTTCAAGTGCACTTGGAAAAGCGTGAATTCAGACACGTGTTGGTTATCAAAATAAGCCTCTGACCTTTAATTTGTCAGTTGTGTTTTTATACATTAACAAGTGCTTACGTGCAAATACTCATAGAACAGTAGTAGGGAGGGAGTGAAAGGGTTAATGGAGTACAGATAAGACCTAGGGATGAACGTCATGTACATATAACATAAGTTCCGGGAAAGAAAAGGAGCAGACTGATTTAGGAGAGACAGCTCAGGTGGGGGCTATCTGCTCCCGGAAATAGACATATTATTATTATTATTACTGGCATTTATAAAGCACCAACAAATTCTGCAGCGCTGTACAATTGGGAAAAAGACAAACAGAATAATAACAGACCGATACAACAGGTAGAGGACCCTGCCCGTGAGCTTACAATCTAAAGGTTAAGCTGGGGAGATGAGACAAGAGGTAACAGAGGGATTTGTATGTGATAGCAGAGAGAGTTAATAGAATACCTAGACGCCGCATTGCGTGCTGAGCGGCGAGGAATGTGGGCGCCATCTTGGACCGGTCCCGCTCTACTGAAGCTATCGAAGAACCCCTGGAAAGTCCATCTCACAAAATGTAAGTGAAGTACTTGGGGCACTTATAGTCCTTAATACCCCTACTCCTACAGTGTCAATACCCCTACACCAGCACACATAGTCCTTAATGTGTATGTGTATGTGTATTAACACTATGTGTGCTGGGGTAAAGTATTAAGGACTGTGCGTGCTGGGGCAGGGGTATTAAGGACTATGTGTGCTGGGATAGGGGTAGGGGTATTAACACTAGGTGTGCTGGGATAGGCTGGGGGTAGGGGTATTAACACTATGTGGGTAGGGGTAGGGGTATTAACACTATGTGGGTAGGGGAATTAAGGACTATAAGTGCCCCAAGTCCTTCACTTACCTTTTGTGAGATGGACTTTCCAAGGGTTCTTCAATAGCTTCAGTAGAGCGGCGACCGGTCCAAGATGGCGCCCGCATTCCTCGCCGCTCAGGTATTCTATGTCTATGGTTAGAAGGAACGTGGGTGGGTGGGTAGAGCCATGAAAAATTAAAAGGCCTTCTTGCAGGGATGTATGGTGACTTGGGGCTAAGGAAGAGAGATAAAACAGTTACTTAAAAGGCATTTACAGCTGGGGGGAGGGGGTCAGGGGGAATGAAGCAGGCTAGGTCTTAAGTGTTGTTTTAAGCATTAAGCATTTCCTGAGTCCAAGTTAGCCAATTTTAATATAGCTTATATGACACCTATAATCTTGAACCTTGGATTCAAAGTAAATTCTGTCACATAATGAAATAATTGTTAATATAATAGATGTTAAGGCTTATCAGTGTATAGTACTAAATAAAACATTAACCGTCATCTATATTTCTGGTTACCTTTTTTCAACATGCCGTTTTCTTTTAAAACATTAAAGGACCACTTTAGTGCCAGGAAAACTCGTTTTCCTGGCACTATAGTATTAATAGGTCCCCCCACCCTGAAGGGGGAGGAAGGGGTTAAAATCTTACCTTTCTCCAGCGTCGGGCTCCCTCGGCGCTGGGGACTCTCCTCCTCATTCAGACGTCATCGGCTGAATGCGCATGCGCGGCAAGAGCAGCGCGCGCATTCAGCCAGTCCATAGGAAAGCATTCTCAATGCTTTCCTATGGACGCTGGAGTCTTCTCACTGTGAAAATCACATTGAGAAGCGCGGAAGCGCCTCTAGCGACTGTCAATGAGACAGTCACTAGAGGCTGGATTAACCCATAGGTAAACATAGCAGTTTCTCTGAAACGGCTATGTTTACAGCAGGCAGGGTTAACCCTAGATGGACCTGGCACCCAGACTTCATTGAGCTGAAGTGGTCTGGGTGCCTATAGTGGTCCTTTAAAGTGGGACTTCCAGAAAAGTGACTGTTCTTTGTTCCTTCCTTCACACCTCTAAATGTTATGTAAGTGTTTACTTGAGTGAATAATGCAGCAGATATAAGTAAAGAACACTCCAAGCACCATATCGCAGTAGTTACAAAGATGCCTGTAGTTCCCTGTGCGTCCAAGTGTCTAAGAATGGTTTGATAATTTAATTGGGGCCCGCTTAGCTAAGGGAACCTAACACAAGCTCTTTGCAGGACCTTCCAGCTCTATGAGAGGAGGTGGTAAGGACCCAGCAGATCCCAGGTAAGTTGTCAAACCATGTGTAAGCATAGTGGGTATGGTGCTTTGAGTTTTCCTTTAAAAAAAAAATGTACTTACCTCCATTGCCCTTCATCAACAATGCAGCTTCGCTGTGAATTCCTGGGTATGTGCACGCTGGCATCTAATAGAGAAATGCCACATGCATGCATATTTGGCATATCTTTACCAGTTCCTTACATACATATGTTCCCGGTGTATGTCACTGAGTAAGTTAACTTATCTTCATTCTTTGGAAATACACAAATATATAACCCTATACACACCAAACCCGTGCACAAGAGAGTAAAAAAAAAAAAAAAAGTTGAAACCGTAGCTTTGATATACAGCCTCCTGAGACCACCTTTCCATGCAGAGATACAAGGATAAACTGATACAACAACCAGCTGCAGAGATGCTCAATTTATCAACAGGAAGGTACAAACTGGCTATTTTATTTTATTTATTTATTATTGCCATTTATATAGCGCCAACAGATTCCGTAGCGCTTTACAATATTATGAAAGGGGATTTAACTATAAATAGGACAATTACAAATAAACTTACAGGAACAGTAGGTTGAAGAGGACCCTGCTCAAACAAGCTTACATTCTATAGGAGGTAGGGTGTAAAACACAATAGGACAGGAATTTACAATCAAATAAGGTGGGCTGCCCTTTAGGAGAGGGCAAGAGAGACAGGTATGTGAGGTAAGGGTTAGTCTTGGAGGCCATAAGCTTTCCTAAAGAGATGGGTTTTAAGGCACTTCTTAAAAGATGCAAGACTAGGGGAGAGTCTGATGGCGGTAGGCAGGCTATTCCATAGGAAGGGAGCCACCCGTGAGAAGTCCTGCAAGCGCGAGTTGGCCGTACGAGTGCGGACAACGGACAGGAGGTGGTCACGGGCAGAGCGGAGAGACCGAGAAGGGACATACCTATGGATCTGTGAGGAGATATAAGAGGGGCTAGAGTTGTTCAGTGCTTTATAGGTGTGAGTTAGTACCTTGAATTGACTCCTATAGCATACAGGAAGCCAATGTAAGGACTGGCAGAGGGGTGAGGTGTGAGAGAAACGACTAGAGAGGAAAATCAATCTAGCAGCAGCATTCATTACAGACTGTAAGGGTGCAGTACGGCTATTGGGAAGACCAATCAGGAGAGGGTTACAATAATCCATGCGGGAAATTACTAGAGCATGGACAAGCTCCTTGGTAGTATCTGGTGCAAGAAAGGGGCGGATGCGGGCTATGTTTTTAAGATGGAATCTACAGGATTTGGCAACATGCTGGATGTGAGGCTCAAATGTGAAACCAGAGTCAAGTATGACGCCAAGACAGCGCGCTTGCAAGGATGGACTGATGTTGGTACCACAAACTTGAAGGGAGAGCGAAAGAGGAGGATCAGTATTAGGAGGAGGAAAGACAAGGAGCTCAGTTTTTGAGAGATTGAGTTTCAGAAAGCGGGATGACATCCAGTCAGAGATGGAAGAAAGGCAAGCAGTGACACGTTGCAGGACGGCAGGGGAGAGGTCCGGGGAGGAGAGATATAGCTGGGTGTCATCAGCGTACAGGTGGTAGTGAAATCCAAAAGAGGTAATAAGTTTGCCAAGAGAGGCAGTATAAAGAGAAAATAGAAGGGGACCAAGGACGGAGCCTTGGGGAACTCCAACCGAGACGGGGCAAGGGGAGGAGGTATCATTAGAAAAGGAGACACTGAATGAGCGTTGGGAGAGATAAGAGGAAAACCATGAGAGGACAGAGTCACAGAGACCAAGCGATTGAAGAGTTTGAAGAAGGAGAGCATGATCAACGGTGTCAAAGGCCGCTGAGAGGTCAAGAAGAATTAGTATGGAGTAGTGGCCTTTGGATTTAGCTGCGATTAGGTCGTTAGTAACTTTGATAAGGGCAGTCTCTGTAGAGTGGAGAGGGCGGAAGCCAGATTGAAGGGGGTCAAGGAGAGAGTTGGAATTGAGGAAATGAGACACACGGGTAAAGACAAGTCTTTCCAGAAGCTTTGAGGAAAAAGGGAGCAGGGATATGGGACGGTAGTTAGAGGGGGTGGATGGGTCGAGGGATGGTTTTTTTAGTATAGGTACTACAGTGGCATGTTTAAGGTCAGCAGGGACGATGCCAGAAGAGAGCGAGCAGTTGAAAATGTGTGTTAGAGAAGGCACGAGACAAGTGGAGAGAGATCTGATAAGGTGAGATGGGACAGGATCGAGCGGGCAAGTGGTGGGGCAAGAGGAGCAAAGAAGAGCAGCCACCTCTTGGTCAGTAGCTGGAGAGAATGTCTGAAGGGTAGGAAAGGCATGATCTATGTGTGATTGAGAAACAGAAAGGCAAGGAGGGGAGAATTCTTTCCTTAGCTGTTCAATCTTGTCAGTGAAGTAACATGCAAAGTTATCAGCAGTAAGGTTAGTTTTGGGGGTGGCCACAGCAGGGCGAAGAAGAGAATTAAAGGTGTGAAAGAGACGCCTGGGGTTGCGGGAACATGAACTAATGAGAGCGGAAAAATAGGACTGTTTGGCAAGGGCAAGGGCTGCACTGTATGAACACAATATGAATCTATAATGGAGAAAGTCTGCCTGGGTGCGGGACTTCCTCCAGGAGCGTTCAGCACAACGGGAGCATCTTTGCAGGTAGCGCGTTGAATTAGTATGCCATGGTTGGGGGCGGGTCCTCCTCGAGGTGCTTGTTTGGAGTGGCGCTGCAGTGTTCAAGGCAGATGTAAGAGTAGAATTATATATGGAGATGGCCCGTGAAGGACAGGAGAGGGAAGGGATGGACAGCAGTTGTGAATCAATGTCAGCTGACAACTGTTGGAGATCAAGAGAATTAAGCTCCCTCCTGAGTTGAGGGGGGGTTAGGCTGAGGTTTTTGGGTGAGGGGGTATGTGAGAGCAAATGATAAGAGGTGGTGATCAGAGAGTGGATATGGAGTGTTGCAGATATTAGATACTGTACATGCATAAGTGAAGATTAGGTCAAGGGTATTGCCAGCTACATGGGTGGGAGAATTTGCCCACTGCGATAGCCCGAGGGAGGAAGTAATTGAAAGTAGTTTAGTGGCTGCAGAGGTCAAAGGTGGGTTTATAGGAATATTGAAGTCCCCGAGAATTAGGGATGGAATGTTAGAAGAGAGGAAATAGGGTAGCCAGGCAGCAAAGTGGTCAAGGAAGAGAAGAGGGGAACCAGGGGGACGGTAAATAACAGCAATGTTAGCAGAGAAGGGTTTGAAAAGGCGAATTGAGTGTATTTCAAATGACGGGAAAGAGAGAGAAGGGGGGGTGGGAAGAGGTTTAAAAGAGCAGTAAGGGGAGAGGAGAAACCCAACACCACCACCTTTACATTCAGAGTTTCTTGGGTTGTGGGTAAGTTGGAGACCACCGAAGGACAAAGATGCAGGGGTGGCAGTGTCAGAGGGGGAGAGCCAGGTTTCTGTTATGGCTAGTAAATCTATAGAACGAGAGATGAAGAAGTCATGGACAGCAGTGGATTTAGTTATATTGCAAACAGAGCGTGCGTTCCAGAGGGCAGTATTGAAGGAGGATTTAGAGGAACATGAGATGGGTATGAGATTAGTATGTGCTGAGTTTGTTGCGAGGGGGCCGGGGTTAGGAGAGACATCACCAGCAGCTAGGAGCAGAAGGATAGAAAGGAAGTGAAGGTGGGAGTAGGATTTGAAAGTTTTGTAGGAGGGTATGTATGTAGAGGATTTGGGAGGAGTTGGTGGAGATAGGCTGGAAAGGTATGTGTAGAGTGCATGGGATGAATAGAGAGGGGAGGGGAGTAAGGTGGAAGTAATAATTATGGTGTTGCTAGGAACAGGTGAGTGAAAGGATAGGGATATTTTAGTGAGGAGAGAAGTTAGTGTTAAAGTGAAAAATAGAAGGGAGAACATTAGAAAAAATGTGTATTATATACCGTATATACTCGAGTATAAGCCGAGTTTTTCAGCCCATTTTTTGGGCTGAAAAACCCCAACTCGGCTTATACTCGAGTCAAGGTCTGTATTATGGCAATTTGCATTGCCATAATACAGACCGGGGGAGAGGGGGGCTGGCAGAGCTGTACTTACCTGTTCTGCAGCTCCTGTCAGCTCTCTCCTCCTCCGCGCCGTCCGTTCAGCACCTCGGTCAGCTCCCAGTGTAAGTCTCGCGAGAGCCGCGGCTCTCGCGAGACTTACAGTGTGAGCTGATAGAAGGAGCTGCACGGACGGCGCAGAGGAGGAGAGAGCTGACAGGAGCTGCAGAACAGGTAAGTACAGCTCTGCCAGCCCCCCTCTCCCCCCACTGAACTGCCACTGGACCACCAGGGAAGGAGAGCCCCCCTCCCTGCCATGTATCAAGCAGGGAGGGGGGACGAAAAAAAAAATAAAATAAATAATAATAATAAAAAAAAATAATAATAATAAAAAAAATAATAAAAAAAAGGGGGGTATAAGGACCACTGTGGGAGGGGGGGGGGGTATAAGGACCACTATTGGAGGGAGGGGGTGGGATAAGGACCACTATGGGAGGGAGGGGGGGTATAAGGACCGCTATGGAAGGGAGGGGGGGATAAGGACCACTATTGGAGGGACGGGGTGGGATAAGGACCACTATGGGAGGGAGGGGGGTATAAGGACCGCTATGGGAGGGAGGGGGGGGGATAAGGACCACTATGGGAGGGAGGGGGGGGGATAAGGACCACTATGGGAGGGAGGGGGGGGGATAAGGACCACTATGGGAGGGAGGGGGGGATAAGGACCACTATGGGAGGGAGGGGGGATAAGGACCACTATGGGAGGGAAGGGGGGATAAGGACCACTATGGGAGGGAAGGGGGGATAAGGACCACTATGGGAGGGAGGGGGGGGGATAAGGACCACTATACCACTATGGAAGGGAGGGGGGGATAAGGACCACTATCGGAGGCAGGGGGGTGGGATAAGGACCACTATGGGAGGGAGGGGGGGAGAAAAGGAACACTATGGGAGGGAGGGGGGGATAAGGACCACTATGGGAGGAAGGGAGGGGGGGATAAGGACCACTATGGGAGGGAGGGGGGGGATAAGGACCACTAGGGGAGGGAGGGGGGGATAAGGACCACTAGGGGAGGGGAGGGGGAAGTAAGGACCACTAGGGGAGGGGAGGGGGAAGTAAGGACCACTAGGGGAGGGGTGAGTCAGGACCACTGGGGGAGGGGGGTGAAGGAACACGGGGGTGGGGAGGTAAGGACCACTGAGGGAGGAGGAGGGGAGGTCAGGACATATGGGGGGGGCAAATATCCTTGCACCGGCCCTGCACACACTGCATTCATACACACACTGCACTCATACACACACACTGCACTCATACACACACACACTGCATTCATACACACACACGCTGCATTCATACACACACACGCTGCACTCATACACACGCTGCACTCATACACACACGCTGCACTCATACACACACGCTGCACTCATACACACACACGCTGCACTCATACACACACACGCTGCACTCATACGCACACACGCTGCACTCATACGCACACACGCTGCACTCATACGCACACACGCTGCACTCATACGCACACACGCTGCACTCATACGCACACACTGCATTCATTATACACACACTGTAAATAAATATTCAATTAATATATTTTTTTTAGGATCTAATTTTATTTAGAAATTTACCAGTAGCTGCTGCATTTCCCACCCTAGTCTTATACTCGAGTCAATAAGTTTTCCCAGTTTTTTGGGGAAAAATTAGGGGCCTCGGCTTATATTCGGGTCGGCTTATACTCGAGTATATACGGTAGATATGTAGATCATATATACAAACACACAAATATCAATGAGTGATTAAACCAATGTAAGGATGCAGTTTGTTAAATAAATTCAGGTGAGGAGAGGTTTAGTGATTTGAATGGTGTGTTAAGAAAACCAGCTGATGTGCACTATCTATAAGTAAGTTGTCGACCATGGGGTGGGATGGTGTGGGGAGGGTAGGGTGGGCAATCTTCCAGAGATGATACCTCTGCTCTGAAGATTCAGCAGGACTTGGTTGCTTGGGAGTGCTGGGTGTTAATGCTGTTTTAAGGGGCCCAGTCTGAAATATAAGGTCTGAGGTTAGAAAGAAAAAAAAAAGAAAAAAAATAAAACACACTATTATGGGTGGGGAGACATGGGGCTATTGAGGTAATTAATTAGAGATGAAAACTAAAAGGAGATAACATTTGGGATAAAAAGATAGGAAGGATCAGATAGGTGAAAGTCATAAACCATGAACATAAATTTACTAGATTATCAGTGAGGCTAATGATCTAATGGGAGTCTCTGAAGGATAGGCTGATGGAAGATATGCCTCTGGATCATGTATGGACATTAAGCATTAGCCATATAAAAGGGAAGAACTTGAAGGGGTGGGTAGGCTGATGTTTTTATTTTGGCATGCATTTTTGTATTTGATTTTGTTTATTTTAATTGTATGATTTCTGAGGAACCGCCTACTTGGAATGAAACACGTAGGACCTGGCCTTCTTGTAATGTTATATTAATTTGTATTTGCAATTCGTTAATAAATTACTTAATTCTATAATAAATAAATTACTTAATTTCACCTGCATGCTGGCTTTCTGGTTCCGTTCCCGAGAGAGAGAGGGAGGACGCAAGTAGTCCGGGCCCTTGTCCCTACCAGGGGAGGGACAGGGAGAGGTTTGTAGATTACACACACACTTCTGTGAGTGCAATCAAATCACAATAATATTTATACTGGTATACAGTATCACACATAACATGTAACGTATAACGTATTTGTTGTATCTTTTTATGTATACAGCTCTATCCTTGTTGTATCAGTTAATCCTTGCTCCCAAACAATGTAAATTATAACATACATTATTAAGAATTATAAAATAATAAAGAAATAAAATTGTTTTAGCACAACCTTTAGCTAACTTTTAGTTAGTACAATATAAAGATCACATTTTCATTCATGGCCGATGTCCTTGTCAACCACACGTTTAATAAAATTCTGGGAAGTGCTGGTAAATAAGCCATATGCTTTTAATTAATGCTTAAATCTTCCTATCTAGAACAGCCTAGAACCTGGTGGGATAGTCATGATTTTGGGCCCCTGTCCAACCTTACTGGGTTTTTTTTTTTCTCTAGAGAAGCTCCCTAAAGGGGAAAGACAAACGCAATACTAAACACAGTCACACGGTGCAAGGCTTGTCCATGATATCACTGGCCAAGCTCTTCAGGAGCAATGGGGCAGCCATAATTGACAGGATTGCAGGGCTTGCTTGTCACCCTGACCCGTATGGGCTCCAGGATGACATGGACCATTCAATGACACAAGTGACATGAATGACATCACTGGTACACCCTCACATGCCCCATGTTTCATAACTATTCAGGTCTAAAAGTATTTAACTTAGCGTGATTCAGAGTTATTATAACATGGCAGAATTTAACAATCTAGAGATAGTTCCCAAGCATATTTCCTCCCCCTTTAATGTTTTGTATTGTAATCAGATTGCAGAAGAACAAAAATCTACATATATGAAAGCATAAATATATGAGACCAAAATATGCCATTTTCTCCCACTCGGACACCTGCTTTTCTAGCAGCCCAGAATATTAAATAATATAAAGTGTCCCACAGTTCCATATAAATAATATCTACAGGAATACATACTTATATTGCCATAAATAAAATCGTTTAATCCTGACCTAAAACGTTTATTCTTTACAGATACGATTAGCAGCACGTCATGAATGAACGTAAATATGTAGAAAATTCAGGCTGCACCTTCTAAAACAAAAATAGGAAAATGACTACTTACCAATAGGGGATATATTTTGGGCCTACTGGGCTTTTGACACAACTGTTTATTTACAAAGTTCAACAGTGCTGAACTTTCAATGTTGTAAGTCAAGCAATAATCAGTAAAATACCAGTGTTATCTGAAGGTTCTATGGGGCTCAGCCCACATTTGCTCTTTATATATAACCATAGATACTTGCTTTCTTATCTCGATTGTTTTGATGGAAGGGAAAAGGTCAAAAGACACAACTTGATTGAGATAAGGATCAGAATTAAATGTATACTATGGTTAAAAAGTATATATACATATACACACATCATGTATACATTATTTTATTAATGCGGACAATTTAGGAATATAACTCCTCTCAGGTTTGAAGATGCAAACGATTTACAGAAATAACTGGTTTTAAGTGGGCTGGATAAATTCTAATCGCTTATCATGACATGTGGTTAGACCGCTCAGAGGATGAATACCGATTCATTGCTAAAGCAACAGAAAAGTATTGTTTTAGATCTTTAAATGAGAAAGTTTAGGGGAGCAACTTTTTTTTTATTTTATGTGATATCACAGGAAACTAGTTTATGGTCTGTGTTCTAAGACTTACTCAGCAATAACATGCACTTATTTAAAAGGAACACTATAGTGACCTGAACAACTTTAGCTTAATGAAGCAGTTTTGGTGTATAGGACATGCCCTGCAGCCTCACTGCTCAATCCTCTGCCATTTAGGAGTTAAATCCCTTTGTTTATGAACCCTAGTCACACCTCTCTGCATGTGACTTGCACAGCCTTCCATAAACACTTCCTGTAAAGAGAGCCCTTTTTAGGCTTTCTTTATTGCAAGTTCTGTTTAATTAAGATTTTCTTATCCCCTGCTATGTTAATAGCTTGCTAGACCCTGCAAGAGCCTCCTGTATGTGATTAAAGTTCAATTCAGAGATTGAGATACAATTATTTAAGGTGAATTACATCTGTTTGAAAGTGAAACCAGTTTTTTTTTCATGCAGGCTCTGTCAATCATAGCCAGGGGAGGTGTGGCTAGGGCTGCATAAACAGAAACAAAGTGATTTAACTCCTAAATGATAGTGAATTGAGCAGTGAAATTGCAGGGGAATGATCTATACACTAAAACTGCTTTATTTAGCTAAAGTAATTTAGGTGACTATAGTGTTCCTTTAATTTAATAAATATACAAAACCATGGGTTCTTCTTATATACCCCTCCTGAACGTCTTGTTTGAAAAGCCCACAAAAAAAAGATTGACAAAATATTAAAACACCAGAATAAAAAGAGTTTATGCTTAGAGTAACAATATACTAAACAGGTTTACCAACAAATTAATATGACATACTAAAGAAATACTCAAAGAGCATTGTAATATGTCACAAACCCTTGACTGATGTAAGACAAAACGTTCTACCCACTTAATCACTATCCATATAGTTAGATAAATGCAAATTAACATGAAGAATAAATGACCAATTCTAATATTCAGTAAACATAAACCTAACCACATACTGATGTAATATCTAGTCATATAGCTACTGGAGTCAGCAGCCACTGATAGTCTAAGGCAGTGTTCCCCAATCCAGTCCAACCTGTACTGTTGGTGGTCCATGAGGACTGGGATGGGGAACACTGGTCTAAGGAACTGCAGCTGTTACGGACTACTATTCCCATGATGCTCTGTTATGAGGGTGGACTAGTATGTATCTAAGGAATACGTACAGAAGGGCCAGGCCTCAGAACTAAACCTACATCATGATACATTGTCATTCTAAAGGCTAGAAAAGCATCAAAGAGAGCTGTAGTTCTAGGACAACTACTGGGGATACATGCAAGTAGCACCCCCGAAACTAGGCAAATATAATCCCATCCCCATAGCCTGAGAGTAATGAGAATCCAGTGCTGTTTTTACTTACCGGCAGGGCACACAGTGGGCTATCCACCAGCTCCGAGCTATCCCTGGCATATCGTGTCTCTTTGTCCTGGGGGTCTTCCCGACTCCTCACACTCTGCAGGTACCGGCTTCTCATCTGCCTGAAACCGTTCATAATAGCTGTCTCCAGGCGAGCCCATTCACCGGGAGCCTGAGTGCCCCCTTCAGCCATAGCGCCTTCTGTCGGCGACAATCCCTGATCTGGTACCCTTGGCACTGACAGGGATTCGCTGGGTTGATCAATGAGTAAAACAGCAGGACTGGCAGCCACTTCCACTGGAGGGAGTACTCTTGACAGCGCTGGATATACTGATCTAATAGCAGGACAGACAGCCACCCACTCTGGTATTCCTGGCAGCGCTGTGTATACTGATCCAATAGCAGGACTGGCACCCCCACCCACACTGGTATCCCTGGCAGCGCTGTGTATACTGATCCAATAGCAGGAGTCAGGACTGGCACCCACCCACTCTGGTATCCCTGGCAGCGCTGTGTATACTGATCCAATAGCAGGAGTCAGGACTGGCACCCACCCACACTGGTATCCCTGGCAGCGCTGTGTATACTGATCCAATAGCAGGAGTCAGGACTGGCACCCCACCTACTCTGGTATCCCTGTCAGTGCTGTATAAATAGCAGGGCGGACACTGGTGCTGGTATCCCTGTATATATAGATGGGCGGACACTGGTGCTGGTATCCTTGGCAGCGCTGGCGGTGCTGATTTATATCGCAGAGCTGCCAGTCAGTTCCACCAGCCCCGGCTGGTCTGTGTTTATTGTGTTTCCCTGCGTTCTGATAATGATACTTTGTATCTGAGCAGCTCTTCCTGTTACAAGGTGAAGGTTCCACGCTGGATCCAGGAAGATAACTCTGCGTGGGAATCAGGTCACGTGTTCTGTGACGTGAAATCCGATGCATGTGACCCAGTGTTCTAAGGAAAATGACATGTATCTTTTAAACATGTTAATAACAGAAACGAAAGCCACCTTTCATCACTGGAGTGTGGTATCAGACAGCTCCAAACTGAAAATAAAGGAGTAACTAAAACCATTTCATTACTTCATATTAAGGGTTTTGTTTTGTATTAGGGTCAAGTACTGTATGAGACAGTATGTGGTCAATCGACCGTGTACACATGTGCGCGGCGGGGTTAGCAGTGGGAGGGTAATGCGCGTGCGCTGCTGACAGGTCGCGAGGGCATCGCCAAGGTCTGTGCCATGCCATCGCGGACAGATAGTGCAGACAGTACTCTGATTGGAGTGCTTGTCCGCGAGGGTACTGTAAGGCAGGAAACCGCAATATATATGGTGCCCTTAGGTAGCAGCTAGCTCCAAAACAGCTGAAGTAAATTAGAATTTAAAATAGCTGTAAAATTTGGATTGCAGCTGTTCCCCGCCCTCGCTCCATATAATTTTATTTTATTGCATGTCGTGGTTTTTTATTGGGGTTAAGGTCACCTGCCTATTTTAACCCCTTAAGACCGCAGCCAAATGTACAAGTTGTGATCCAAAAAAAACGTAAACAAAACCTGGCATTTGCGCTACATGTCTGTCCAACCGTAATTCACCTCTTTCATATTAAATGCACCCACACTTATTATATATCATTTTATTCAGGGGAAACAAGGCTTTCGTTTAACATCAAATATTTAGGTATGGAACATAATTTAATATGAAAAAAATATTTAAAAAATGGGAGAAAATAAGATTTTTTTTAATTTTTTTAGTTCCACGTGACATTCTAACTGTGAATGTCATAATACTGTTTGCTTTTACTGCAATACAATACACATATTTGTATTCAGCGATGTCTCACAGTACCCCCTATGTACAGGTTTTATGGTGTTTTGGGAAGTTACAGGGTCAAATATAGCATGTTACATATTTCAGTTTTTTCACATTGAAATTCGCCAGATTGGTTACGTTGCCTTTGAGACCATATGGTAGCCCAGAAATAAGAATTACCCCCATGATGGCATACCATTTGCAAAAGTAGACAACCCAAGGTATTGCAAATGGAGTATGTCCAGTCTTTTTTAGTAGCCACTTGGTCACAAACACTGGCCAAAGTTAGTGTTAATATTTGAAAATGCAAAAAACTAATTTGAATGCAAATTTTGGGCAGTGTTTGTGACTAAGTGGCTACTAAAAAAAAACAAAAACATACCCTATTTGCAATACCCTGGGTTGTCTACTATTGCAAATGGTATGCCATCATGGGGATAATTTTCATTCCTGGGCTACCATACGGTCTCAAAGGCAACCTGGCGAATTTTAACGTGAAAAAACTGAAACGCAAACCTTATATTTGACTCTGTAACTTGTGAAAACACCATAAAACCTGTACATGAGGGGTACTGTTATATTCAGGAGACTTCGCTGAACACAAATATTAGTGTTTCAAAACAGTAAAACGTATCACAACAATTATATCGTCAGTGTAAGTGCCATTTGTGTGTGAAAAATGCAAAAAATTTCACTGTCACTGACGATATCGTCGTTGTAATATATTTTACTGTTTTGAAACACTAATATTTGTGTTCAGCGAAGTCTCCTGAGTATAACAGTACCCCTCATGTACAGGTTTTATGGTGTTTTCAAAAGTATGGGAGCAGTTCCGGGGGCTGTCATTCGTCTCCCCGAGTCCTAGCCCATTGACCCCGATCACGCACAATCCTAAAATTGGAGGGGGCCTCCCGGCTGGGACATGGACATTCATAGGTGAGGGTGAATATATTCCGATTCGGAAGGCACTGGGGGGGGACGGATGAGATCCCTGGAATCCCTGCTGGGAGACGAAACACGGACGCCCATGACAACGATGAGATACCTACAACTAGTACATTTTTATGACTCAGTCCCACATAAGGAACTCCTTCACAGAGAACTAACGTGGTTCGAGACCCTCTGTCATAGATAAACTCGACTGGGTAACGCAGTATCCACACTTTATCAACACCTACTGGTAGGAGACAACGAGGACAATAACACCTTCAAGCGACGATGGGAAATTCAGTGGAACAAACCGCTTTCAACAACACAATGGGGGGCGGGGCCGGACCGCCGAGCGGTCGCAGGAGAATGCAGCTCCTGCAAAAAACGACCCGAAACGCTTACAAAACACGATCTTGGAGAAAATAACTTACCAACCACTGCGACCCTTGATGTACACGGGCTGCCGGAGCTGAGGAGAGGCTTGCTCCTGAAGTTTTAGTCCCTCGGAGGTGGGGCCCTGCTGTACCAGGCGGGGACGCGCCTGGCAGTGAGTGGGGTGGACGGCCACTGCACCACTATCCCGCCCGACGGAGCCCAATACCAACTCGGACCATCTGCGGGTCCGGTCCTAGCCCCCCCCTCTTGGACCGGGGGGGGTGATCCCGGTCCTGTCATCATAGCCATACTCGGAGGCTCGGAGGCACCACTACACGGGCCCAAGGCCCAGACCTAAGATGGCGGAGACCAGGAACGTTGAAACCGAACTGCGGAGTACTAAGCAGGCTGGGGGCCTCAACTGCCTCGGCACACAAAGCAACTGACACTAGAAGACCAATGCCGGGCAGCGGCTCCCAAACCTGGGAGCAAACCGGGCGAATGGCGCAGGCAACCCGACTTGAAGCACCACCCACGTGGACGCTCATACAGCCAGCAAATGCCTCATGCGGTCCCCTCGCGGCTATATCGCAGCTCAGGCTTACAGCAGGGGCAAAAGGTTGGTCCGGGTCGACTCAGAAGGGCATCAGCCGCAACACCCAGAGAACCCAGATATCCTGCCAGCCTAACGAAAAGCTCAACCTGGCAATCTTGCTCTACACATACATGGCATCGGATGAAGGAGGAGCGGGACTCTGTCGCTGGCATGGTACCTGAAGATCACATCTGACTCCAACACATGCTGAGTACTTGTTTTGTGACTTACATCATTATTAACACTTCGGCAGGGGTGGTTATGCCAAGTGACTATTGACTGACCTTTCGCTAATCAGGCACTGGAGACAGGCAGGCTTGGGGTGATATGTAATGTCTTGTTTCGGTGAAATTCTATATAGTTTTGCCTACTCCTACACGTAGCTACAGCTCAAGTAACCCCTCATTTGCTAACCAGCCATCACACCTTACTCCTTAAGTTAATTGACAACAGTCGGTCATAATCTTGGGTAACAAAAGCGTACTCCCCTCATATGGTTAAAATACTCACATATACTGCCATTATGACGTTATATATGCACACAATACAAGGGAGGCATACTAAATGCCCACGAGCAAAGCACTCAATGTGGAACACCAGTACTTCACCCTCGATGTTCCACAACTGTCTTTAACAGCGCCCAGCATGATGCCAAATGTGTTACTCTACCCTTTATCAATAAGCACTCATAAGGGCAAAACTAATGGTAATGTCTTTAGGTTAAGCATAAATAACTACTTCCTCCTGTGTACCAGCGAACATACACAGCTTAATCCTGCCAAGCTAATCAACAAATGTCAGAGCTTGATGTTCTCTTAATTGATCTATTGTTTCCCTATGACACAACGCACCTAAGTCATATACGTGTACCTTTCTTGATACCTACTGAAACAAAAATGTGCGCAGTTTCAACTATATGCCACTAATGTTATGTCTATTGTCAAAACCTGTACCGCTTTAGCTGTTGTGGCAGAGAGAGAATACCTGTAACTTTCAAGCGCTTCAAAAATAAAGAATTAAAAAAAAACAAAAAAACAACACAATGGGACACAGTGCTCCTCTGGCAGCATAAAAGTTCCTCCAGCTCGTACTACCAATTATAAATTGATCTCCATGTGGTACAGGACACCAGTGGCTCTACATCGGATATTTCCTACAGTTTCTCCATTATGCTGGAGATGTCAGGAGGAAAGAGGCACTACCACGCACCTGTGGTGGGATTGCCGATTCATTGCACCGTACTGGGTCCAAATTCACACCGAAACTAAATCCATACTTGGCGAGGATGTGGAATGGTCGATAGAACTAGCCCTGCTACATATAACCTCACGCTCCATCTCCAGATACAAAAAGTCTGTCCTACGCCACTTGCTGAACGCAGCAAAATCCCTTATACCCGCATACTGGAAAAAAACGAGATCCCAACGCGCACGGAATGGCTCCATAAGGTAGGGGACATACAGTCGGCAGAGGCACTCCAGGCTTCCCTCGCGGGGCGTTCGAGCAGGCACGCGGAGACTTGGGGACCATGGTTCATGTACCAGGCGAACAGACAATAAGCGGATGTCTCCGGCGCCTCCGGGGGGTGGAGGGGCGGGAGAAGGTGCCACGACCGATCACAACTTGATCTCGTTCCATTGCTCATCCTCAGGCGAGATGTACCCCAATCACACACAGCCCACGTAAAGACATCTACCACCTGACAACAGCATATCCACCACACCTTACAAACTCTCACGCACACGATAGCCTAAATGGCACGTCAGGCAACCACACTGAACACCATCACCACACGCACACTGATACATAACTCAAAACCACAGACATCGCCCGCGAAAACCTTAAGCAGCAATAGGCGCTTAGTGGACATGTCCCACTGCAATGCCAATAGCACACCAGAAGGCCCCATTTCGGGACAGAGACAATGCAAGCACTGCCCAACCACACTACGCAATGACTAGCGGGCACGATACCGGGGATTTTAGCACGGCTTCCCACTCACACAAAGGGCGACACCCCTCTAACACCAGACTGCTCACGACGGCATGGAATGCACACAGACTATGAGAAACACACTTGGAAGACCACAACGCTTTCGCCCCCCAACAACCAGCAAAATAGCACATAGTCGACACTTATGATACTCACCCACAGCAGGTGCCGAAGCAGAAGGGGGGTAACCTTTCCATTCCTTCCCCCCCCCTCTCTTACCTTACCCTTCCCCTTATACCCAACCCCTCTGAACAAAACCTTACCCATCCCTACCAATGAGACAGCGATAGACATCCATGGTAATGCTGACTACTAGTGTTGTCGCGAACCCGAAATTTTCGGTTCGCGAACGGCGAACGCGAACTTCCGCAAATGTTCGCGAACCGGCGAACCGCCATTGACTTCAATGGGCAGGCGAATTTTAAAAACAACAGGGACTCTTTCTGGCCACAATAGTGATGGAAAAGTTGTTTCAAGGGGACTAACACCTGGACTGTGGCATGCCAGAGGGGGATCCATGGCAAAACTCCCATGGAAAATTGCACAGTTGATGCAGAGTCTGCTTTTAATCCATAAAGGGCACAAATCACCTAACATTGACACCTGTCCTCAAAGCCCAGCCCTGATACACACTGACACAGAGCAGAATAGAGACTGTTCCCCCTACATAGGGTCACTTGGCAGATATGGATTGACACCTGTCCTCAAAACCCCTGATACACACTGACACAGAGCAGAATAGGGACTGTTCCCTGTCCAC
This sequence comes from Pelobates fuscus, assembly GCF_036172605.1. Classification (NCBI taxonomy): domain Eukaryota; kingdom Metazoa; phylum Chordata; class Amphibia; order Anura; family Pelobatidae; genus Pelobates; species Pelobates fuscus. Next base: position 76,773,945 of record NC_086321.1, on the reverse strand, counting down.
AGAGACCATGATACACACTGATACAGAGCAGAATAGGGACTGTTACCCCTACATAGGGTCACTTGGCAGATATGGATTGACACCTGTCCTCAAAACCCCTGATACACACTGACACAGAGCAGAATAGGGACTGTTCCCCCTACATAGGGTCACTTGGCAGATATGGATTGACACCTGTCCTCAAAACCCCTGATACACACTGACAGAGAGCAGAATAGGGACTGTTCCCTGTCCACAGAGTCCATGATACACACTGACACAGAGCAGAATAGAGACTGTTCCCCGTCCACAGAGACCATGATACACACTGACACAGAGCAGAATAGGGACTGTTCCCTGTCCACAGAGACCATGATACACACTGACACAGAGCAGAATAGAGACTGTTCCCCGTCCACAGAGACTATGATACACACTGACACAGAGCAGAATAGAGACTGCTCCCCCTACATAGGGTCACTTGGCAGGTATGGATTGACACCTGTCCTCAAAGCCCATGATACACACTGGGGGGAGCTACTGTCCTCCCCAACCCCTGCGCGGTGGGTGGGGGCCATAAATCACAATGGGGTGACCTACTGTCCTCCCCCCCTCGGCCCCCACCCCTGCGCGGTGGGTGGGGGGCATAAATCACAATGGGGGGGCCTACTTTCCTCCCCCCCGGCCCCCATCCCTGCGCGGTGGGTGGGGGGCATAAATCACAATGGGACGGACCTACTGATAGGAGTGGAGTATTGTTCATATCAGTTTAATACCTTCCGCGTCTCCTATCAGTGGACGTGTAAATGGCAGAGATTTTTAATTGTTGAATCACCTCCCCTTTTTAGGCCAAGGTGGGAAGATGCTTAGACCACTGGTATATTGGTGCCATCTTGGAGGATTTTAATTTTTGGTTTGGTTTTTGAAGCCACAGTGCTGCACCAGTGGGCCTAAAAATTAGGCATGTACACATGCCTGAAAAATTTGGTATTGTTGCAGCCGCTGCTGTAGCAGCGGCCAGAAAAATTGATGTTTGTTTCACAGGCAGAAAGTGCCCTAAAACATGGCGGCTTGAACCCTAGTTGGTGGCGGATAAGTCACGCAAGTCAAACGTCATTCAGAGCTAAAATACAGCAGCGTGTGGACCATTTTTAGTCCAGTAACGTGGCAAAAAAATTCCCAGCTCCCCAGAGGCTGTCCTAGCACCCCGGTCATACAAATATTCATTAACAGCTTTTTCTTGTTGGAGCAGGCGGTCGAACATTAGGAGTGTTGAATTCCAACGTGTAGGGCTGTCGCAAATCAAGCGCCTCACTGGCATGTTGTTTCGCCGCTGGATATCGGCAAAGTGAGCCATGGCCGTGTAGGAACGCCTGAAATGGCCACACACCTTCCTGGCCTGCTTCAGGACGTCCTGTAAGCCTGTGTACTTATGCACAAAGCGTTGTACGATCAGATTACACACATGTGCCATGCACGGCACATGTGTCAACTTGCCCAACTTCAATGCCGCTATCAAATTTTTTCCGTTGTCACACACCACTTTGCCGATATCCAGTTGCTGCGGAGTCAGCCACTTTTCCACCTGTGCGTTCAGGGCGGACAGGAGTGCTTGTCCGGTGTGACTCTCTGCTTTCAAGCAAGTCAAACCCAAGACGGCGTGACACTGCCGTATCCGGGATGTGGAATAGTACCTGGGGAGCTGGGGGGGTGCCGTTGATGTGGAGCAAGAAGCAGCGGCACAAGAGGACTCAGCCGAGGAGGTTATGGAAGAGGATGGAGTAGGAGGAGTAGAGGAGGTGGCAGCAGGACTGCCTGCAATTCGTGGCGGTGTCACCAACTCCTCTGCAATGCCACGCATTCCTTGCTTGTCAGCCGTCAGCTGGTTTACCCAATGCGCAGTGTAGGTGATATACCTGCCCTGACCATGCTTTGCAGACCAGGTATCAGTGGTCAGATGGACCCTTGCCCCAACACTGTGTGCCAGACATGCCATGACTTCCTTTTGAACAATCGAGTACAAGTTGGGGATTGCCTTTTGTGAAAAGAAATTCCGGCCGGGTACCTTCCATTGCGGTGTCCCAATAGCTACAAATTTTTTGAACGCCTCAGACTCAACCAGATTGTATGTTAAAAGCTGGCGGGCTAATAGTTCGGACAAGCCAGCTGTCAGACGCTGGGCAAGGGGGTGACTTGGTGACATTGGCTTCTTACGCTCAAACATGTCCTTGACAGACACATGACTGTGGGCAGATGAGCGGGAACTGCTCAAGGCGGGAGACGGAGTGGCGGATGGTTGAGAGGGGGCAAGAAGGACAGCAGTGGTTGACGTGGCTGAAGATGCTGGACCAGGAGGAGGATGGCGGCTTAGAGTAGGCGTGCTGCTTGTACTCATGTGTTGATCCCATAGGCGTTTGTGATGTGAGATCATGTGCCTACGCAAAGCAGTTGTACCTAGGTGGGTGTTGGACCTCCCACGACTCAGTTTCCTTTGGCACAGGTTGCAAATGGCATCGCTGGTGTCAGAGGCAGACACACAAAAAAAATGCCACACTGCTGAGCTCTGCAATGACGGCATTCTGGTGGTGGACACAGCATGCGTTGATTGGCGTGCTGTCGGGCTGACCCCGGGTGCCGATGCATGCTGTCTGACTGTGCCACTAGCTCCTTGCGACGACCCCCCCCTGCTTCCAACTCGTCTCCTCCTCCTCTCTGTCTCCCCATCTGAACTTTCGCCCTGTTCTTCTTCTTGCCGAGCGGGCACCCACGTGACATCCATGGACGCATCGTCATCATCAACCGCTTCGCTTGTATCTGACAACTCAGAAAAGGAAGCAGCAGCGGGTACAACATCATCATCATCACACCGTACCTCCATGTGTTTAATGCTGCCTGCCTGAGACATATCCCTGTTATCTACATCCTCTAGCAATAATGGTTGCGCATCACTCATTTCTTCAAACGGGTGTGTGAATAACTCCTCTGACATACCAAGTAAAGCGGCTGTGGTGCTAGTTTTGGTGGTGGCGGCAGGCGGGTGAGTGCTATCTTGAGAGGTGCCTGAAGCTAAGCTGGAGGAGGATGGTGCGTCAAGGTTCCGAGCGGAGGCTGTACAAGATTGGGTGTCCTGTGTTAGCCAGTCAACTAAGTCCTCAGAACTTTTCAAGTTCAGGGTACGTGGCTTCTGAAAACTGGGCATTATTCTAGGGCAAAAGGGAATCACAGCACCACGACCACGACGGCCCCTGCGGGGTGGCCTGCCTCTGCCTGTCATTTTTTGGGGGATTAGTGGTACTATGCGTGCAAGCTACTGTGAGACCAGATATGATTGGCAATGTGAACTGTAACAGTTCTGCAGAGCACACACTGTAGGCCTGAGACACCCGCTTGAAGACAAGTAACTGCTATTCAATCTATAACAGTGAAAAATAAATTTTGGTTTTAAAAGCACGCTATAGAGACACCAGATATGATTGGCAATGTGCACTGGAACAGTTCTGCAGAGCACACGCTGAAGGAAGGACTGACAGAGCCACTTGAAGACAAGTAACTGCTATTCAATCTATAACAGTGAAAAACAAATTTTGGTTTTAAAAGCACGCTATAGAGACACCAGATATGATTGGCAATGTGCACTGGAACAGTTCTGCAGAGCACACACTGTAGGCCTGAGACACCCACTTGAAGACAAGTAACTGCTATTCAATCTATAACAGTGAAAAACAAATTTTGGTTTTAAAAGCACGCTATAGAGACACCAAATATGATTGGCAACTGTCAAAGCACGCTGGAACAGGTCTACAGAGCACACGCTGAAGTAGGCCTGACACCCAGACGCTTGCAGACAACTAACTGATCTTCTATTACAGTGAAAAAAAATGATTTCTTTAAAATCTAAAGCTTAAGCTATTGTTAAAACAGATATGAGTGGTGGCACTGACTGTGCAAATGGGCAAGGCATCCAACCTGACACAGAAGCTGGCAGGCAGGCAACTGCTCTTCTATTACAGTGAAAACAAATTATTTATTTTAAATGTAAAGCTTAACCAATTGTTAAAACAGATATGAGTGGTGGCACTGGGCAAGTAGGCACAGTATCCAATGTGAACCTCACACAGAAGCTGGCAGGCAGGCAACTGCTCTTCTATTACAGTGAAAAAAAATATTTATTTTAAATGTAAAGCTTAACCTATTGTTAAAACAGATATGAGTGGTGGCACTGGGCAAGTAGGCACAGTATCCAATGTGAACCTCACACAGAAGCTGGCAGGCAGGCACCTGCAATTACATTACACAGGAAAAAAAAAAAAAAAAGCAGCCTGATGTTATAGCCCTAAAAAGGGCTTTTTGGGGTGCTGTCCTTACAGCAGAGATCAGATGAGTCCTTCAGGATTGTAGTGGACACTGAATACCCTAGCCTAGCTATCAATTTCCCTATCTAATCAGCAGCAGCTAAACTTTCCCTCCTCTCACTAAGCATGCATCTTCCGAATGAATCGAAAATGGATGCTGGGAGGGAGGTTGGAGGGTGTGGAAGGGAGGGAGTGCTGCTGATTGGCTGGAATGTGTCTGCTGACCGAGAGGCACAGGGTCAAAGTTTGCCCAATGATGACGAATAGGGGGCGGATCGAACTGCGCATGTGTCCGCCCGCCGTGGCGAACGCGAACACGCTAATTTCGCCGGGAACTGTTCGCCGGCGGACAGTTCGGTACATCACTACTGACTACCACAGACTGAGATAACGCACTGGGAGGACTCGAGTGTAGCATATAACTAATATGAGAGGGGACAAATAAAAGTTGCCAAATCTGACCTACCGCTCATACCCGCCCCGTGCAGGCAAACGACTGGTGCGGAAATATGCTCTCCAGACACTTAATCCTATCGTGACACACAGAGTACAGTCTGTATATGTACCTATAATACCTTATACATTGTAACTAAAAACGTCTTGTTGAAGAATTGTACCCAAAAAGCCCGAAAGCATGTTATGTGTACTATTAAGAAGGATTTGAGGATTTGAAATGTATTTGTTTGGGCAGGCTCTTCTTCACCTACATTTCCTGTATGCCATACATGTTTGTTAGAATAAATGTTTGTCTTGTTTCCTTTGCACAGCGCTGCAGAATACGTTGGCACTATATAAATTATAAATGTATGTACACACTCTGCTGTAGATTTAGAGCTGCACTGCACACAGTTTACCCACCTGCACAAACCAGACTGATGTAATGTGTAAGGAAGCCTATTGAAGGCGTGGGAGAACTTAAAACTGCATTTCCCTCCCAGTAGGTAGCCTTTTACTCTATATCTAGAGATAGCTGGTCTGTGCTGGCCTGTTATCAGTGTGCAATGTGTACAAGTATCGGATGAAGTCTTGAGGCACCAAATATCCACTAAAATACAGTGTGTCTAAGCACAATGCCATGGGATTGCCCACAATATTATATAACCCCTATAGCATCTCTAGATGCATTAAGTGTACCAGTCCCCTGAAGGGAAGCTCTTGCTCTGGTGTCCCCTTGGATCTGCCAATTATACAGACATAAAATTATATTTTTGCTACGGCTTACAGAAACATGATGCTTTATACACCAGTACATTCTACAAATGTGTTTATCTGGATCCTCCCTGTATAGGAATATTTATAAGCATTGTTAAGGAGTGGCTTTAGGGCCTGAAGTACCATTTATGGAGGTTTTTTTTTTTTTTATTCTTTATTTTTGGCGTGTCGTTACATTGCACTTTGGCAGTCAGGTAAGCATTACATAGTACGTACATTGATAACTTTTGGTACAAATATATGACGTATTGCAATTCTTGCAGGATTATGTTCATCATCTCAAAATCGAGTGTACTTGTTTGTTGTCGACTCTTTTTTGGAACGAATAAACAGTTAACATGTTAGAGGGTTAGAAACCATTGTAGAGTATTTCCTCTATTTTGGATGACTTCCACTCGCAGCGGGAGGCATCAAGTCGTGGTCTCTATTTCTTGCAATAGCGTGTAAGAGAAAGGATTAAGGATAGAGAAGAATAAAGAGGAGAGGGGAGGTGCCCCTCCCGACGAAGATCGGAGTTTCATGTGGATTGCGTTCGGCTTTGGTTGGGGGGGGTTAGGGTGTTGGTGGTGCCCCTTGTTCTGTTCCTCCCTCAGCTATCTCTGTCACTGGCCTTCCAGAGCTCCCATACCTTTTCATATGCTTTCAAGGTACCTCTCACCAGTGCACCATTTATGAAGTTTACGTCCCTGGATTTCTTAAAGTGTCAGGGTTCTAGTGCTTTTATCATTTTATACTAGGGGACAGCTAATCAATACAGCTATATCACATTCCAGCAAGTTACACAACTACAATTTCTAGTAAGGCTTACGTAGATATAATGAGAAACAAAAGGCGATTTAGGTTGTTGGGGAGAAGTATACATGGGTTTAATTGGAGGTGGAGAGTCAAAACAGGGATAAGGGAGATAAAAGAATGCGATTAGAGGTGAGGAATGTAGAGGTTAAAATATGGCATTGGCCATGAATGCAGCCTTGAAAGAGGTGTTACCATATTTTGATATGCGTTAAAGCCCTCAATGAATTAGAATTTAGAACTGAGCAACATCCCTGGAAATATACTTAATGCTTACCTCTGACAGTTGGTTTTTAAAATTATAGGGCCAAACGTCCGATCTGACCATTTTAAAATGTGAACTCATAGTGCTGGGCCAGATGAACAGGCCGCCATTTGAAAATACAATAATATGAGGGCTACATTTTTAAGGGTTGAGACAGTGACTATACCTACATCCACACCAATCCATTTATCATAATCACTGGACGTGATAGACAGATTTAGGTCCCCATCATCTTTATATAATACAGTGGTTACAACATTTGAACAGGGGGGTTGTTGGGGTATTACAAGCAATAGTTATAGATACTAAATCTTTAAGTCTTTTCCCACTACAATTGCAGTAAATGAAACAGAGACATGGATTTCCCCCTTGGACAATACATAGCTTAATGATTTCAGGTTTAAAGGGACACTATAGTCACCAGTGCAACTACATGTATTCCTGACCTTATAGTGTTAACACGACCATCTAGCCCCCGGAACCCCATGCCTCCATAAATATAGTAAAAACCTTACTGTATTCAAGCCAGAAGCTGTAAATCTGCATGCTGTTAGACTCAGGAAAAACAAGCAGTCTGCTGACATGTGATAGCCGGATCCAATCACAGTGCTTCCCCATAGGATTGGCTAAGACTGACAAGCAGGCAGATCAGGGGCAGAGCCAGCATGATTCAAACACAGCCCTGGCCAATCAGCATCTCCTCATAGAGATGAATTGAATCAATGAATCTCTACGAGGAAAGTTCAGTGTCTGCATGCAGTGGGAGGAGATACTGAATCACAGGATGCTCGTGCACAGCAGATCTGAGTGGATGGAGGCATATTATGCCTCCATCAACTCAAAGGTCCCTCTGGTTCACTCTGAGTGACTGCAACTGGAGGTGTTCCTAGCTTTCAATGTAAACACTGTATTTTCTTAGAAATACAGTGTTTACATGAGAAAGGCTGCAGGGAGCTATAGTTCTCACCTGAACAACCTCATTAAGCTGAAGTTGTTCAGGTAACTATAGTGTCCCTTTAACTAATTTTAAAGCCTCTGGACTGTGAGTGTAGAGTATTACATATTCTATATTTTTACAGTGAGTGAAAGCCCCTCTTTAATGCTTTTCTATAATGGTTTTACTGAGGCTGGATGTCCTCACGCAAAATGTGAGGATGCCCAGCGACAGTTTGGCGATTAAAAGTCACTTAGAGGCGGTCTTAGTCCTGAAATTTAATTATTTCAGTTTCTCAGAAACTGCAATGGTTTACATTGCAAGGCTAAGTGGGAACTGGACACTGCACCCAGACCACTTCAATGAAGTGTCACTTTGTGCTAAGCTCCAGGCCTCCCCTTGAAGACCACTAGCAGAGAGATTCTTGGAGTGCAGACACATACAGCATTGCTAATGCTGTGTGTGTGCTCACTGTTAACAATGTTCCTGCAATGGATGGAAAGTAGGCCCTTTAACTTCTAAATACTTTTTTTTTTTTTGTGTGTCCAACTGTCCAACCCTTGTCATGAGGTAGTGATATATAAATACTGCTATTCATATTCCTTAACAGCCTGTTTAATTTGGGAGGCCTCTTAAGTGAACAATGATTTGTGTTAACCAGATTGCCAGTATGTCTAAATCTAAGTATTTTTAGCTCACTACAAGATATTGAAGAGACCTTTGAAAGTAATCCATACAAAGTGCTTCTATCCAATAATCTAGAACATGTTTTAAATGAACATTCTAAAATAAATACTTGAGGATATTATACATAGAAATTATACCTTTCAGTACTAAGTGGAGAATGTTCCCTTCACCAGATATCCTTTGTAATGTGTCCTCGGATGTTTCCAGTCTGATTCCAAAACGTGTTTGGTTAGTTCTGTTGCAAAGTCAAACAATATATATATATATATATATATATATATATATATATATATATATATATATATATATTTCCTAACAGCTTTGAATACATTTAATGCCTTAAGGACACAGCTTCCGAACCTGGACATACATTTAAGGATTTTAGTTTATTTTGAATGTTACAGGTCACAAAATACAAGGCCTAAAATAAAAAAAAATTTATATACACATGTTGCTTTTTTGCTAGGTATTTCGAACATATGTGCCACTGATATAAACCCCCAAATTATGCTCAGTTACATCTTCTGAATAAAACAATATGCCCAATGTATGACAGACACTATTTTGTGAAGTTATAGTGCTGTAAAAGAAACGTGACAATTTCAGATTTTCAAGTGTGAATTTTCATACATAGTTTTGATGGGTCTGTGTTCTATTTTGGACTATTTGATCAGGCTGCTTCTTCCAAATACCCCACAAAGTCATACCATTACTTAAATAGGCAACCCTAGGGTATTTCAAAAGGAATATTTGTAACCTTAGCCTGAGACACAGCCATTCCATTTTTTTTTTCAAACTTAGAATTTTTACGCTGGGTCCATGTCCCACTTTAGAGGGGTTTTTTTTGCAGCTTGCTTATTCCAACTACCCCACAAAGGCATACCATTTCTTAAAGAAGACACCCCAGGGTGTTTTGAACCTTAGCCCGGGATTATTTTTTCACTAACCTGTGCCAAGTGTACTGTACTAAGTATTTTTTCCCTTTTCCCTAACTAGCCTAACAGTAAATCCCCCAGTGTCACAGGTTTGGGTGAATGGGCTCAGGCTGCAGAGATGGAGGCGAGCACAGTCACCAAATTAACAGGTCTTTTATTTGTAACTTAAATGCAGGTATCATATGCAGAAAATAAAGGAACAGTAAAGTAAGTATTTCAATGTGCAAATAAATGTATTTAAAGAAAATAGAATCCGTTACCAGAGTTACTTCACTGGGTAAGGCAGTCCAAAGGAGAATCAGTGTAGCAAGGGTTAATCCAATGCGAGGTCAAATATGCCAAAATCCAACTATCATATTATGTTGTTTCTTGCATCTTCATTTCTCACTTCATAACTACTTATGTTTAAAACTAATCTTTATGTTAGTATATATAAAAAATGTGCATTGTGTTCCCACGCCATGCCTTACTAAATCAATGTTCATTATTATATCGTGTGTACATGCTGTTGGGGCATGTCAAATGCATATGTAACTGCTTTTTCTTTATGCACTCAAAAATAAAGAATTAAAAAAAAATATGCAAAAATCCTTTAAAGTGGAATCAGCGTTGCAAGGGTTAATCCAATGCAAAGTCAAATATGCAAAAGTTTTTTTAACCCCTTAAGGACACATGACATGTGTGACATGTCATGATTCCCTTTTATTCCAGAGGTTTGGTCCTTAAGGGGTTAAAGAGGAATCAGTAGGAAACAGGAACACAGGATACACAGCAAGGGTTTTCCATAAACAAAGGTAGGCAATATGCCTTAGGAGATGGCTCTTTACTCCTAGGGATGAACAAAACAACTGAGCACAGAAGCAAGGTTAAATAGAATCTTGGAGCAGCATGGGGGTCATGGTGTGGTGGAATCTCAGTAAAAATAAATTTAGTAGGCCGAGATTACCACGTGGCATGTGTACGTGCATATACTGGTGTATCGGTCGGTTGGTTGCACGAGGCAAAGATACAATCAGTAGTGTACGGAGCATGTGCGAGAATACAGGATGTAGTATTCCCCTCCTCCATTGTGCTGGGCAAGCCATGTGGTCAAACAGGAAGTTAGTTCTTGTTCGATTGATTGGGTAAGAGTATGTGTGGGTGGAGCTTATTATGGGAGGAGTTACATGCCTATATAAGGAGCCTACACTATTGTTCGGGGCTCAGATCTTGTTGTATTTTGGTGACATTAGTCCCTCTGAGTCCCGGTCGGTGAATCGAATAAAGAATCTCTTCCTTCCTGAAGAAACCTGTGTCCATCTCTCTGTGCTTGGCTTCCATCAGTTTCTCCGGTATCATTTGGTGCATTGGCCGGGAAGCTCATCGTTCAACGGTAGCTGAGAAGCAGAGGCGTGAGACGGTCTATCTTTGCCCACGCTCTCTACGGCTGCACACCTGAACTTCTGCGTGGACCTCCCTTCATCTCGGCGCCACTGGTCTGTTGTCCAGGAGATCATCGGCCTCTACGTAGTAAGTGCTGGGGTGTCCCCGTCGATGAGTGTGAACTCAGGTTCAGGAACGAGGAGGTAAGACGACCGCTGTTTTAGACGGTGGACCAACTAGGGGTATTGGATACCGATTGTGCGGTAGGCCCATAAGGGGTTATTTGGAATCTGCCCCCTCCAGTGGAGGGAAGGAGCGAAGGCTCAACGCTCAATTAAAACGCCCTATAGTCAGCCCGTTTAATTTTGGTTTGGAGTCAGGCGGGGTTCTGGTGTAAATAACCCAAGCCGGACACCGGTGTCTTGTCTAGACTAGCGTTCTAGGGTGTATATTACGTTCGCTAGGTCGGAGGGACCGGGAGACTAAGCGGCGCCTGTGTAAATTCGGTTTGCTAGATCTCAACCTATCTTGGCTAAGTGGGAAGGCGTGTAAATTTGGAACCCACTAGATTTTTGATAGAGTATATAGACTAAGAGGGTTCTGTTGTAAATTCCGCCCTCTAGTTCGCTATATGTGGTGCTTGGGCAGTGTGGCTAACCAAAACGGATGTAGATAGTTTTAGGTAGTCCATCAAGGTACTGGCCAATAGATTAGTTGGGAATTGTAAATGTGTTAAACATTGTTGTAGTAGCGTGTATATCTTGCTAGATAGCGTGAGCTCTGCCGTCTAGCGAGAGTGTGAATAGTGTGTAACTGTATTATAGCGCACGGTACCATAACCATGTATAATTACTGATACTGTAAATAAGTACTAATAACTCGTCTATGTTGTATGTTTAACACCATAACCACTACTAATTGAACTGCGACTTTTAATTGTACTCTAACCAATGCTAACCGTACTATAACTACTGTTTGTAAAGACGATGTTAATTCAGATATAGGGAATTATAGCGTGGGTGACTGTATAGTTTCGCCAAAGGGCACAGTATTAGTTATTTAGTGACTGGTGTAACAGCTGTGTGTGTACGGGAATTCCCTGTATGTTTTGTTGTGTGCGTTTCGCTTAGTAACTGGTGCTGTTGCCGAGGGAACGGGTGTGACCGTTGGAAGAGTGTTTGTTTAGTTTCTGTTGGAAACAACGCTTCATTGTTGGTATGGGTGCGTCAGATTCAACGGTTTTAGATCCCTTAGGATGTATGTTGAAAAACTTTAAAAAGGGATATACTGTATATGATTTTGGGGTAAAGATGTCTCCAACACGCCTGACTACTTTATGTAGTAGGGAATGGCCTACTTTGCATGGCCACCACGTGGCAGTTTGGATCCTAATCTGGTACAGCGTGTACACGTGGCTGTATCAGGTAGGCCTGAACTTTACGGCCAGTTTCCATATATTGATTGTTGGAAGCAGGCCGTAAATGACTCGCCAAAATGGATCCGGATATGCCACGAGGAACAATGTCGCCTCATGGTGGCCAGAACTCGCCTGTCCACTAAGGCCGTAATCACGCCCATTCTGGACACGCCTCTTGAGTCTGAGATCCCCATGCCGTCCCCTTACTCCTCCTCCACCGGAAGAGGAGGTGCTGTTGGAAACGCTCCTCCTCTTGCCCCGTTGTCCCCACCTACCCGCTCCTCTAGTTCATAGTTTAGTCCTCTTGTTCTGAACCCTCCCCTTCTGATACCTACCTCTGTTAATTCCACATACCCAGATTAGGCGCCATATCTAGTTTCCGGTCAGGCTCCTCCTAGCCCGGCCCGGAATATTTTACTCACCGACCTCCCCCTTAGTAAAGCGTCCCCATCCACTTGTCTTACTACCCCTCGACCAGAACCCCTAACTGACGTATCTAAACGAAGCCCCATACTAACCCGACAAATGACTGGTACCCTACAACCCCAACATTATCAAATGCCTCTTCGACTGACTCCTGGCCCGACACACATTAACGGTGATGGCCAGATACAGTATGCTGATCCAGTCTTCGTCTATGTCCCTTTTACAACCACTGATCTATTTAATTGGAAGACCCATAACTCCTCTTACACCGAAAAGCCTCAAGCCATGACGGATTAGTTTACCTCCATAGTCCAGACACATAATCCCACTTGGGCTGATTGCCAGCAACTATTGATGACATTGTTTAATAACGAGGAAAGGACAAGGATAAATCAAGCGGCAATTAAAGCGCTGAAAGAAGTGGCCCGTACACAAAATCAGGCCAACCCAGCAGCATGGGCCGCAGCCCATTATCCAAACACTGATCCGAATTGGAATGTTAATGGCGCAGACATGGTCCATTTAAAAGCTTACAGGGATGCTATTATTGCTGGCATGAAAGCCGGAGGGAAGAAGGCGATTAATATGTCTAAGACGGCTGAGGTATTACAGAAATGTGATGAATCGCCCAGTGTCTTTTATGACCGATTATTGGAGGCATACCGTTTGTTGTATACCCCCTTTAATCCAGAGGCTCCTGAGAATTCCCGGATGGTTAACTCTGCCTTTGTCAGCCAAGCCTACGGAGATATAAAGCGCAAGCTGCAGAAGTTAGAGGGGTTCGTAGGGATGTCTATAACCCAACTCATGGAGATAGCCAATAAAGTATACATGAATAGAGAGACAGAGACAAAGAAGGAGGAAGAGCGTAAGATGCGTAGGAAAGCAGATATGCTAGCGGTAGATATCGCAGGCGTAGATAGAAGGGAAAAGGAAGTCTATAGGGGAACGGATAAAAGCGAGAGTAAATGGAATAGGGAACCTTTGAGTAGGAACCAATGCGCGTACTGTAGGGAAGAAGGGCATTGGAGAAGTGAGTGTCCACAAAGGGAACAGTATGAGAGAGACAGACCTAGGGCAGGATATATTAATTATAGAGGCAGAGGAGGTCCTGGAGGAAATAGTGGGAATAATAGAGGAAGTGTTAGTGGAGATAGGTATTATCCAGCAGCGCAGAGACCCCGCGATAGAGAAGATAGGGACTTTGTGTGTTTGGCTGACACAGTCATGGAGGACTATTGATACCGACCAGGCTCCATCCCCCTTGGCCGAGCGGAGCCTATGGTCGATGTAGCAATAGGGGGAAAAAGGAGTGCCTTCATGATAGACACTGGTGCTGAACATTCGGTGGTGACTAACCTAGTTGCTCCTCCATCTGGAAGAACTATCACCGTAATAGGAGCAACTGGAAGGAGTGCTGCTAAACCGGTTCTTAAAAGTCGACTCTGTACATTGGGAGGCCACGTGGTGAAACATCAATTCCTTTATATGCCTGAATGTCCAGTCCAACTGCTAGGACGTGATTTGTTGTCAAAATTACAAGCACAGATAACGTTTCTACCTAATGGAACAACATCTTTAAAGTTCAATGGACCTTCAGGTATAATGACAATAACTGTACCAAAGGAAGAAGAGTGGCGACTTTATACAGCGTTGACTAGTCAAAACCCAAAGAGTGATGATTCATTGTTCAGTATACAAGGAGTGTGGGCAGAGAACAACCCACCAGGACTTGCTCGCAATATTCCACCAATTCGAATCAAATTAAAACTTGGGGTCTATCCAGTGAGCTTAAGACAATATCACATCCCACAAAAGGACAAGAAAAATATACAATCCTATTTGGATAAGTTCATAAGGTATGGTATCCTAAAATTCTGTACTTCCCCCTGGAACACCCCATTGTTGCCTGTTCAAAAGCCCGGTACAGATGAGTATCGCCCTGTGCAGGACTTGAGAGCAGTCAATGATGCGGTCGTAAGTATACACCCAGTTGTGCCCAATCCATATAACCTGCTTGCTTTAATTCCGGGCGGTGCTACCTATTTTACTGTCCAAGATCTCAAAGATGCCTTCTTTTGCCTTCGAGTTGCTGCGGAAAGCAGCAGTGTATCTTTGCATTCCAATGGGAAAATGCTGTAACGGGCTCAAACGCCAGATGACTTGGACAAGACTGCCCCAAGGGTTTAAAAATTCACCTACCCTATTTGGATCAGCTTTAAGTCAAGACTTACTGGATTTCAAGTCCATCCCAGGAGAGTGTGTACTATTACAATACGTAGATGATTTGTTGATAGCGGCAGTTACAAGAGAAATATGTCAGCAAGCAACACATGATTTACTACACATTCTTTGGAAGGCAGGATACAAGGTGTCCAGGAAGAAAGCTCAGTTGTGTCAGCCAACTGTCAAGTATCTGGGATTCCATATCTCTGAAGGTCAAAGGATAATGGGGCCAGAGAGAAAAGAAGCTGTATGCCAAATACCAATACCCAAGAATAGAAGACAAGTGCGGGAATTCTTGGGGGCAGCAGGCTTCTGTAGGATATGGATTCCCAGTTACACGATATTGGCGAAACCTCTTTATGCAGCTATAAAAGGTACAGAACACGATCCCTTCCTGTGGACCCCTGAACAGCAAAAGGCATTTGAAGATGTGAAGAAGGCTTTGATGAGTGCCCCAGTATTAGGTCTACCTGATCATACATGCCCATTCTACTTATATGTACACGAGCAAAGAAGAATGGCTGTGGGAGTATTGACACAGTACTTGGGATCATGGCAACAACCTGTTGCATATATGTCCAAACAACTGGATGCAGTGGCCAGTGGTCTTCCACCTTGTCTAAGAGCCGTAGCTGCCGCCGCCCTGCTGGTAGCTGAAGCTGATAAACTCACTCTGGGTCAGGAACTCTATGTGCGAGTCCCGCACGCAGTACAAACGTTGCTAGACTATAAAGGCAATCATTGGTTTAGTAACAGCCGCATGACTAAGTATCAAGCTATGTTGTGTGAAAACCCAAGAGTGCATCTAGAGACTGTTAATACCTTGAATCCAGCTACCCTTTTGCCACAACCTACTGAGAGCCAACATGTTTGCCTGGAGGTGATGGATGAAGTGTTCTCAAGTAGACCGGACCTTCGTGATTTCCCCATCCAGAACCCTGATGTCCAGTATTATACGGATGGCAGTAGTTATGTGAAAGAAGGGATTCGCTATGCAGGATATGCAGTAACAACCATAGACAAGGTGATAGAAGCTCGGCCATTGTCAAAAGTAACATCGGCACAGAAGGCAGAATTAATTGCACTCACACGAGCGTTACAATTGGCTGAAGGTTTAAGAGTGAACATCTACACGGACTCCAAGTATGCGTTTTTAACCACTCATGCCCACGGAGCTTTGTATAAAGAAAGAGGACTACTGAATTCAGAGGGTAAAGAAATGAAGTACGCAGCTGAGATATTGCAACTACTGGAAGCCGTGTGGGAACCGAAAGAAGTTGGTATCATACATTGTCGGGCGCATCTGAAAGGTGATGGTGATGTAACCAAAGGAAATCGGATGGCAGATAATGCAGCTAAGCGTGTCGCTGAATCAGGAAAACAGGAGTATGTGGAACATATAGCTGCTCTTATACCGACCCCACTGTCTCAATGGACTCCAGTTTATACAGCTCAAGAAGAAGAGTGGTTAAAGACTGAAGCTGGGAAGTACCTGGAGAACAATTGGTATCAGTTAGAAGATGGAAGAATAGTCATTCCAGCATCACTAGCTGTAGAAATTGTCCAGAATTATCATAACGGGACACATTCTGGAAGAGATAGTATGGAAGAATCTCTCAGGAAACATTTCTACATACCAAGATTGTCCAACTTGACTCAAGCCATTGTACGAAGATGTGTAATATGTGCCAAGAATAACGCAAGGCAAGGACCAGTGAAACCACCGGGAGTCCAGTATATGGGGGGACTCCCTATGTCCGATCTTCAAATAGACTATACGGTGATGGCTAAATCTGGCGGACATCGCTACCTACTAGTAGTTGTGTGTACCTACTCAGGTTGGGTAGAAGCATGTCCTACTCATACGGAGAAAGCAGGAGAAGTTGTGCGATTCCTGTTGTGAGAAATAATACTCCGATATGGACTACCATGCTCTATAGGATCGGATAATGGTCCAGCCTTTGTTCACCAGTACCTACAACAACTGACTCATATGCTTGGTATTAAGTGGAAGCTTCATACGGCATATAGACCTCAGAGCTCTGGGAAAGTAGAAAGGATGAATAGAACTATTAAGAACCAATTGGCAAATATGTGTCAAGAGACTCAGCTTAAGTGGAATGTTCTTTTGCCCATAGCTCTGTTGCGTATTCGTAGTACACCTACCAGAAGGATGGGTCTCTCACCTTTTGAAATCATGTATGGGCGTCCACCTCCTATACTTGGTAACTTAAGGGGGGATTTGAGTCAGTTGGGAGAAGGAATTACCCGGCAGCAGGTTGTAGAGTTGGGTAAAACTATGGAGGAGGTACAGAAATGGGTACAAGATAGATTACCTGTGAATATTTATCCCCCTGTTCATAGTTATCATCCAGGAGATCAAGTATGGATAAAAGAGTGGAACAGTGTACCGTTGGGGCCTAAGTGGAGGGGTCCTTATGTTGTTCTTTTGTCTACCTCTACAGCTATAAAGGTGGCTGAAGTGACTCCGTGGATTCATCATTCCAGGGTTAAACAAGCATCAGTATATTCTTGGCAAACTACACCAGATCCAGAGAATCCCTGCAAGATCCGGTTAAAGCGCACAACTCAGTCGGAGTGACGAGGAGATATTGGGGTTTCAAGTGTAATTAAAGAGATCAGCAAGTAAGTGTTTTGACGGCCATAAAAAAGCCTGACCACTTACCCACGTGACATAGCCAGAGTGTCTTGAAGGGACCTCTGTGAAGGGAAGAGAGGACTTGAAGAACTCCATTCCTTGCAGCCCTTACATCCTGGAAGCTGAGGTGCCATCGCACGGACAAAGAATGAGGATGAAGACGTCAAGAGAAATGCACTTGATAATGTATATATTTGTGTTTTTAATTATTCAGGAAGGTAGAGGTACCGACACACCTGGCTGTGAGGTTTGCATTAAGACTACTAAAACAGGTAATCATATTTCCCAGACCCTTATTTGGCATTCACAATATGAGTGTAAAGGATATGTATCTAGGTGTAGATACTTAGGTATAGATTATAGTGTATGCCATTTAGGAGTAGGAGAACCTAAGTGCTTCAATCCGGAGTATCAACCCCATACAATTTGGTTGACCCTCAGGAATGGAGACTCACAGGGGACCCTAATAAATAAGACAGTATTAGAAACCGTACATTCTTCGGGTGTTCTGCTATTTGATGCATGTAAGGCGATATCAAGTGGTAGAAAACCGTGGAATTTATGCGGGGATCTTAAATGGGAAAGAACGTATGGGTCTAATGATAAGTATATTTGCCCCAGTAGTAAGAATAAATACATAAATCCAAAATGCCCAAATAAGGATTATAATTATTGTCCATATTGGTCTTGTGTAGGGTGGGCAACTTGGGGACAGACAGTAGATAAGGATATGATTGTTACTAAGTTGCCTACCAAACCATATTGTAAGTCTATGGAGTGTAACCCAGTCCATATACTTATTAATAATCCTGAACAATTTATAGATAGGTTTGGAAACTTATTTGGGTTCCAGATATATGGGACGGGTTTGGATCCTGGGACAATATTATTTATAGGGATAGAGACCGATACCGTAGCATCCCAAACTCATCAGGTTTTCCATTCTTTTTATGAAGAGATGAGTGTAGAAAATAAGATCCCCCATAATGCTAAGAACCTGTTTATTGATCTAGCTGAGAGTATTGCTGGTAGTCTTAATGTGACCAACTGCTATGTGTATGGAGGTACTAATATGGGAGACCAATGGCCTTGGGAAGCAAAGGAGGTAATGTATTCTGGTTCTGAGACAATTGAACAAATAATATCTTCTCAAGCCGATTATCAAATGAGTGTTAGAGGTAAATCTGAGTGGCGATTAAAGACCTCCATTATAGGTTATGTTTGCATAGCAAGGAAAGGAATAATGTTTAATACATCTGTAGGAGAATTGACTTGTCTAGGGCAAAAAGCTTATGATGATAATACAAAGAATACAACTTGGTGGTCGGCTTCAAATGTCTCAGAACCACCTAACCCGTTTGCAAGTTATACCAATTTAAAGGACGTGTGGTTTGATCTATTACATTTAGTTGGAAAGCCCCAGCAAATTTGTACTGGATCTGTGGTAAGAAAGCCTATTCGGAGTTACCACAGGACTGGGAAGGGGCATGTGTGTTAGGTATGCTCAAACCATCCTTCTTCTTGTTGCCTATTGAAACAGGAGAGACTTTGGGAGTTAAGGTATATGATGTGAATCATAGGAAGAAAAGAGGACTCCTAGAGATAGGTACCTGGGAAGATAATGAGTGGCCTCCCCAGCGTAGTATAGATTATTATGGGCCAGCTACATGGGCAGAGGATGGTACTTTTGGATATAGAACCCCAATATATATGCTCAATCGTATTATAAGGTTACAGGCAGTGGTTGAGATAATTACCAACGAGACATCGCAAGCGCTCAATCTCCTAGCGAAGCATAATACTAGGATGAGGACAGCCGTTTACCAAAATAGATTAGCTTTGGATTACCTATTGGCAGTAGAGGGAGGTGTATGTGGGAAGTTTAACCTAAGCAATTGCTGTCTTCAAGTAGATGATGAAGGGCAAGCAATAGCTGAGCTTACTAGCCATATGGTTAAACTAGCGCATGTGCATAATTAAGGTATGGAAAGGGTATAATCCAAGTAGTTGGTTTGGTAACTGGTATGAGCAGTTTGGAGGACTTAAGACATTGGTAGGTGGAGTCATGCTAATCTTAATGCTGCGTCTTCTCCTGCCATGTCTTATTCCTTTGGTAGTTAGGTCTGTGCAGAGCATTATAGAAAATATAGCAGAGAGAAAGGCTGCTGCACAGATAATGGCTATATA
The DNA here is from genome assembly GCF_036172605.1 of Pelobates fuscus. Classification (NCBI taxonomy): domain Eukaryota; kingdom Metazoa; phylum Chordata; class Amphibia; order Anura; family Pelobatidae; genus Pelobates; species Pelobates fuscus. Next base: position 76,754,512 of record NC_086321.1, on the reverse strand, counting down.
TAGATATGAGGCTTTAAATCAGGGAGAACCAGTACAGGAAGAGGAATGTTGAGGGATTCATGTCTTTAGGGAGTCGCAAAGTCTGGTCTGGTTCATGGCAACCTGAGGTATATGCAAACTATGGTTAAGTGATGCCTCTGGAATTGTGAAAATATCAGAAGCATCAAAGGGGGGAATGTTGTGGAATCTCGGTAAAAATAAATTTAGTAGGCCGAGATTACCACGTGGCATGTGTACGTGCATATACTGGTGTATCGGTCGGTTGGTTGCACGAGGCAAAGATACAATCAGTAGTGTACGGAGCATGTGCGAGAATACAGGATGTAGTATTCCCCTCCTCCATTGTGCTGGGCAAGCCATGTGGTCAAACAGGAAGTTAGTTCTTGTTCCATTGATTGGGTAAGAGTATGTGTGGGTGGAGCTTATTATGGGAGGAGTTACATGCCTATATAAGGAGCCTACACTATTGTTCGGGGCTCAGATCTTGTTGTATTTTGGTGACATTAGTCCCTCTGAGTCCCGGTCGGTGAATCGAATAAAGAATCTCTTCCTTCCTGAAGAAACCTGTGTCCATCTCTCTGTGCTTGGCTTCCGTAAGTTTCTCCGGTATCAATGGTACACATATCACCTGATCCGTCCCTTAGTGGAGAAACACACCGGCGGACAGGAGAGGTTTGCGAGGAAACATCTGCGCGCCGCTGCAGAGTGGCAGGGAATACATGCAAAGGAAATAGGTAGCAGACGAATCAGAGCTGGAGCTGTCAGTTCAAACCCAGCCAGGTCTCTTAAAGGGGCAGTTGTCAGGATTATATTGATCCAGCACACCCTATAACTAAGGGCAACGTCTTACCAGACCTTAGAATGACATGACTTAACGTACCTGAGAATAGTCAGAAAACTAGCCGAGGTGAGGGACTCAGAACGAGACACAGTGATAAGGAAAAGCCAAAAGTCAAGGGTACCAGAAATCAGGGAAGTAAAAACGAAGCCAAAGTAAAAAAACAGAAAAACACGATCAGGAACACACTCTCGGATAACCATCTAAGGGAAACCACGACAGGGCACTGACCAAAAGGTAATTTGGGTTGAAATAACCCTCTTAAGGCTGTAATTGGTTGTCTCTGGCCTCTGACCCCAAATCATGCGTGTGCGTCTATGACGTGACATCGCACGTTGGCACCATCTTTGATATGGGCGAAGGAGAGTCTCCTATTAAAACCAGAACCACAGCGGCCGCCGTCTCTAGGACCGTCATTCTCGTGGAGGACCGGAATGGAAGGAGGTCGGGCAGCGGTTTGCCGCGACCAAGGTAAGTATACAATATCTCTGTCGGTGTGTGGCCACGCTGGCAGAAGAACAGGGAGCCGTGACAGCGGCCACATCTTGCTGTCTGCAGGGCTCGGGGTGCACCGTGACACCCAGTTTCCTAAATTGTGAATAAGCCAGTGGCTAGAGGAACATTTGAGCCCTGCTTCTGAAGATAGAAATTTCTCCTAAAAAATAAAATAAAAAACACACTAATAACACTACTGCTGGGCTAGTGAAATGGAAAAATACATCCATTTCTTTGAAAATCGTCAAGTGACAAAAAAGAAAACAGTACTTCCTCTAAGGAAAGCAGAAGTTAAAAACCCTCACCAATCAAACTTTATAAGTTAGTATATTAAAATTCACGCGGAGCCTGGCAGCGAAACGGGCCGGTCGCCATTGCCGCGAGCTCCGACAACCACGGGCTCAATCCGACGGTTGTCGGATAAAAGCATCACCATCCACCGGCGCAAATAACACCATCTCACGGAGGGGAACCCCCGGAACCGACCGATGCCATTCCGGTACACCCCGAAGCAGGCAAAGCCCAAAACTAGAACCCGGGCCTACCTCCCATCAGCCCACCACGGCCTGGATTATTTGTTTGACGGGGACTTCCTGGACGACGCGTGGGACACGTCCCAGCACAACTCCGACCACGGAACCTTTGGAATGGGGCGCAGATCGCAGAAACCCCAACCAGGTACAGCACAGCCTGATATCAGCACACTGCTACTAAAACAAACACCCGCCAAAATGGCGCCCGTACAAGGCCCTGTTCCCCCTCCAGAGCCTCACTCAGTGGAACATAGCCCTCAAGGGGTTAAACAGTCAAACCTCATACCCCAGCAGGTTACCACTGAACTTGCCACTAAACAAGACCTACAGCACATGCAAAACATGCTGCAAGAAATACAAAGCCTACTGGCTGCAGATCTGCCCACCCTCAAAACCAGCATGCAACAAATCACTGACAAAGTATTACACACAGAGGGAGAAGTAAAAGGGATCCAAAAAGAACTCACCTCGCTGCAGGAATCCCTTTCCCAAATGCAACATACTCAAAGAAACTTGGAGGTACAGATGGCAGCCCAAGAAGACAAACTCAGAAGCAACAACATCAAAATACGTGGTATCCCTGCATCAGTTTCCAGGGAAGATCTACCTCACTATGTGCGACGTCTCATGCAGTCCATACTTCCCCCCGGGGTGGCAAGGAAACTCACCTTTGCCGGAATATACCGACTACCCACTCCAACACGGGCATCCACACTCCTCGCTGGAGACGTAATACTCCGCTGCGCCCTTCCCCAAGACAGGGGACACATAATGTCGGCACTCAAGGGCAAGACGCCACTATACTTTGAAGAGTCCCAATTGACTTTTTACCAGGACCTAACTAGAGGCACTCTCCAATGGAGAAAAACCCTCAACGACTACACCAGCCAGCTACGCTCAGTGGACATACCATACCGGTGGGGAAACCCACGCCACCTCCTGGTTACACACCAAGGACACACGTACAAAATCACTTCAGGGACTGAAGCTGCCTCGCTACTATCAAAACTGGGTATACCAACCAAGACCACCCAGATCGCTTCTCCCGCTTGGGACCCAGAGACGATCGAACCATTCGTCCCGAGGACACAGAGAATGGACACCCAGGCCACTTGACAGGATGGGGGGGAGAAGTCTCCTACCCCAACCTGCTCACAGGCTAAAAATTGTAATTTGCCGTTTACCTATGGTTTTTCTCCTTTTTCCTCTACTACTTTTTACCTTCTAATGTTAACGTTCTGTTGATTTCTCCACGACTTAAGTACCGCGACCCTAGTGACGACCTAAGAGCATGCCAGGGATGGCACCGGCACGCTAGTGCACCAGGAGAATGTGTGCTGCACCAGGGCACACACCTTCCCCCCCGACAGCCCCTAGGTTAGGGCTACTACACCTCAAGAGTAGTTTAAACAGACCAAACAGTAACCTCTAGACAAACTACTCCCAAGACGACCCGACCGTCACCACAGACCACTTACCAGAACCACAGATCCATTCAGGGGACATTCCCTCCTTATAAAACCTCGACTCCAAGCCTAACGCTGACTTGGTACAAACCACCCAATATGGAGCACCCCTTCTCTTCTAATCTAGGCCCTAGGAATGGACGCCCACAAACCAAATAGTACACCACACCTAGTATTATACCAACCCACTTCCTAGGTCTTACAACGTTTCATAAAATATAAAAATTGTGCATATTACAACATATGCACTGTAACTCTGAAACTGATATATACATGTTAATGTCCACTATTGCATGTGGTTACTTTACCCTATGTTAAACAGCACGCAAAAATAAAGAATTAAAAAAAAAAAATAAATTCACAACAGTCGAACACTACTTGAAACGAGGAGCTGTCTCATAGATCAACAAAAACAATTGAAAGATTTAAAGGATAATTCATATCCCATGTATTTAATTTAAGTAATAGACAAGTGAACTATAAGACTCCCTTTGCATGGGTATGTAAAAAAAAAAAGCCAAAGGTGGTTCCAAAACTGTAGGGATAAGTAATTGGAGAGCAAAGATATTTAGATTGTATCATTAGATTAAACATTTAGAACATTAAACATGTATAACTTCCAGCTGCATCACTCAAGTGGGCTAGAATGCTGAAAACTAACCCTCTTAACCCCTTAAGGACACATGACATGTGTGTGACATGTCATGATTCCCTTTTATTCCAGAAGTTTGGTCCTTAAGGGGTTAAAAGGCAGGTGAACTCAAAACTGAATTAGACATACTAAATCCCGTCTAACTTTAGTCTTAAATATGAGATTATAAACCCTTCACAAACCTTAATACATGCCAAAATCAGACAAATATTATATTAAAGGGAATACACCCAATTACCAAATAATAGAGGTTAAAGTAAAATCCTAATCCGGTAAACAATGGTCCATTATCTAACTGTCCTGATAAATCTAAAAAAAGTGACATAAACCACAGATAAAGCCCTCAATAGACTATACACTCAAGTCGTTTATAGGAAAGGAACCTCATCAAAACTGTCCCATAAAGGGATACGGAAGTACCAGGAATACAAAGCTGTATTCCTGGGAGACAGCCACTGCAAGGTTTAACATTGCAGCAATAAGTGCAATAGGGACACTGTACCCAGACTACTTCAATGAGCTGAAGTGTACTGGGTGCCTACAGTGTCACTTTAAACCAAAAATAAGAAAAAGATCCAGGCTCAGCAAGGACCAAAAGTAACTAATTTATACCTAGGGAGTCTATCACCTAAATATAGCTCCTATACTCTATTCTCTCCTCCAGCTCTGCTACACTCCTACCTTATTTGATTGACATTTCCTGTCCTATTGTGTTTTACACCCCACCTCCTATAGTCTGTAAGTTCGTTTGAGCAGGGTCCTCTTCAACCTATCGTTCCTGTAAGTTTTCTTGTAATGTTCCTGTTTATAGTTAAATCCCCCCCTCTCATAATATTGTAAAGCGCTACGGAATCTGTTGGCGCTATATAAATGATAATAATAAATGCTTCCAATAACTCTATTTATATCAGAGTGAATGCCAAAGAAGGCCCCCACCCCTCTGTGAGAGCTAAGCCCCATGTATGGCAATCCAGTAGGAGCCTATAATGGGAGGTACATGACATCCTAAATACAATAAGGCTCATACAGGGAAAGGAGTGTCAAAAAATCCCTCTCATATCTCTAGGGGGTTGGGGGGGAATAAAAAAAAGGGGGGGAGGGCTTATTTACCAAATATTTGATTCCCTTACAGACTAAAAAGACAATATGACTGCAAATAGGTCCTAATAATTTGAACATCCATCACTACAGCAGCTACTTTCGTGTAACAAATAAAAAAAAAGGATCATGTTAATCATGCTGATGGAATAATGAAATGAATTCAAGTTCCTTTACTCTCTGTGTAGTGGACCCTTGTTTATATCCCAAGGGTGATTTATGACAATATAAGTCTCTAATATATCATTGGGAACCTATAAATACTATTAGAACCATAGTTCAGAATCATGCTACTCCAAGGGAAATTAATAACTATAAATAGTCATATAAGTGAAACAGTACAGCGTAAAAACAAGAAATTAGTAAGACTACCAAAAAGTTATTATTTGTTTGGAGTATTTGATGCTCAATGTAGAGTTACCCCATTGTTACCCTCACTATACGACCCTAAAAGAACCCTTATCGCATATGGGACTTCTTATGTAAAACATTTTTTTACAAATGTAAAATTGGCAAGTTAAAATTTAGCCCTGGTGAGCGTACATGGACTCTCTAGGCTTGCAGTTGTGAGTAACTTTTAAGGCCTAAATATACACAAATTGTGAATTAATATTAGTATAAATTCACAATTGCACATCCTTTTTGTATATTTCTATATATTTTTCACTTGTGGAAGGGAGAACAGTCATTTTTGGAGAATTTTTTTCTGCTCAGGTCGTTTTATGCACATATTTTGTACTAGATCGCCTTTTAATTATCAATTTTATCAATTTTAAGGCCTGTCTAGTAGTATAGGACTTGAAATATTAAGCCCAGGAAAACCCACCATGTTTTCCAGGATTTATATCTGTTATACATGGCAGTGGGCAGTAAATATCTGCCATCTAGTATGCAGAATAAAAATACTCATGGCTTGTCTGTCACCGTGATGTTGGATCTGAAAATCCAACATGTAAAACGAAGTCAGAGAGAATCAAGTTACTGGGACACTAAACTATACAACATGCCAAATGATAAAGACAAAACTTTGAAAACTACAATCCAAGCTTCTTAGACAATACATGGTTAGTTAGTGTCCTTTGAATCAGCTAAAGGTGTCTAGTTTCTGATCTAAATGATTTGTGATACCTGCTGGTTATAACCAAGGTATCCTCCAAAGATATATGACTCAAGGGATTATCTGTTAAACAGTATTCTGTGATTAAGAACAATATCTCCAACTTTTAACCCAAATTGTAAAAGTTGCTTAAAGGCTCACCACCACACCATGTTTACTGTACATGTCGCTGGGGTAGACTTGGCTAACAGACGTTTGAGATCTTCATACCAATGTTGTCTGGTCAGCCTAAAAAAGTTAATTACTAAACTTGGAGTTAGGTGAACACTGGTTTTCCATTAGAAAAGCCTTATTTCTAAGCTTCTGCAAGTATTAAGTGTTGATAGGTTCAGGGTTGCCAATTTATAAGACAAATATTTATTTATATCAACTAGAAATAAAGTAATTTTTTTCTTTACCATTACATATAACAATTTTAAATATGTATTTATATGATGTGTCAGATAATAAAATAATGTTTTCTCAGAAAAGCATACAGGGAAAAATGTTACACATGTCAATGTTTAAGAAATTGTAAGATAGTCTTTGCTTTCTCAGTTTTCCAGCCTTGACTGATGAGAGGTCCTTCACATACAGAAATATACGTCTCCAGAACGTTCTCTCCTATGTCTTTAAATGCTACCAATTTATCTTGTGAGCGATCACCATTCTCGGGTCCTGTATTTGAAGACTGAGAATCACTACAATATTTCAATCCCCAATAGCACATCTCTCCACAATACATCAGTGCCAAGACGTGGGTATCACTAAAAATACCTAGAAATGGCATGGGGGGAGGGGGGGAGAAGAGGACAAAAACAAAAGTCAGATTGCATTAAATTTAAAATGGTAACAAGCCTAATTACAAACATTTTCCTTTGAGAACATAAAGTCAGCGTATTATAAGCATTAGCAAATCCGTAATTTAAAGGGACACTATAGGCACTATAACTATTTTACCATCACTAAATGGTTATGGTGCTTAAAGTCCCCTGGTGCAGTCCATCTATTCAGTGTTAAACCATTTTAAGTCAGAAATAAGGGTCTCTGCCCACCCACAACTTGGCACACACTGGAGGTATGGCTAAGGCCTTCCTTAGTCATACTAATTCATCCCAGCAATGGCTAATACAATAGGCTAAAAGGGGTAAGCCGACACTCGCAGCCAATCACTGCTGTCCATTGCTGCTCGGGGACAAGGCTTTCAAGTGTACAGACTAGACATTTAGTCATTAAATATCACTATTAAATTTAGTTAATAAGTTATTATTACATGGTTTGGTTAACATTTTAACAAACTAGCATAACAACCACTTCTCACCTCGCCCAATGCAGCCTGTCTTGGAATGTTTGGCTTCACTGACATATTGAAAATGCACACTTTACTTACAAACAATGTACATTTTCTGTACAGTGTTATCCTTTAATTTCGAAGCATCTTTATTGACTTAACAGTGCATAATTCATAGTAGCTCTAGTACTATATATCATAAGCCATTTATCTCTGTATCAAAACATTTTACCTTGATATCATGAGTATGAGTTTGTACTTTTGTTTAGATATATTTTTTTCACTATGGGTTTTAATTGTCTTTTTATCTACAAATGCTAGTCACTGAAATTTAACAAAGACTTGAAATGCTTGTTGACCTTATACTCTGATAATTATCTACTGGGAGCAAATAGAACTGTATTTACCCTATCGATGTACCAGGGTTAGGCCCATCATTCACTCCTTGGCCTACTAGCTGAACAGATTGTTCATTCACTCATTTATTGGAGCCTATAACTCAAATCAGATCTCATTCTTCCATTTTTGGAACTTTATTTTTGCAACTTTATTCTCCTAATATGACAATTCCCATTGAAATTAATTTCTGAAATTGAATGGTTGAACCAAATGAAAGTAGCCAAATGTAGAGAATAAAATGTTTAGTATGTGCTAAGCATGCATCATTCTTAAAGAAGCACTCCAGGTCTTGACATGTTTCAATGTGTATATTATGTGTTTTATTTTAATAATATTTACTTAAAAATAAAATAGTTTGTTTTGCTACATAAGCCCATGTTTTTTGCCTCTTCTTCTAACAAATCTGCCATTGTACTCCAGAAATACTACTGTACATAATTTGGAAGTATGAAAGAGGGGTGGGTTGGCCAGTGAGGTTGTCAAGTATAACCGGACAGGGAGGGGGTAACCCTCAGAGTTTATAATACAAAAAGGAGAGAAAAACTGTCCATAAAGAGAAAACCTGATATAAGGATGTTAGTATCCAAAAAGAGAAATATTGGGTAGGTATAGTATCCTGTAGAGGTAGATAACGAGTGTATGGTGATATATATATAGGTCTATATGTATATATCAGTCTTTAATAGGGTAAATGTAGGTAAGGGGGTGGCACTATGTTGATATAATTAAAACCACATAGTACCAAACAATTGCAAAATTGACAATACAAAACAAAATCGAAAATAACACGTAAAACCACCCTGTCCTATGTTCCTGGGCCAGTCCAAGATTGTGGACATTGGCAATAGGGAGGGAAGGGCGGGTAAAGGGAGGGGGGGAGGGGAGAGGAAATGGGTAAACGAGACTAGGTTAAGCAGAATATGCCGTGCCTAGAAGAGATAAAAACTCATTTCAGTTTTCCAGTGTACTAGTTAGCGTATTGTGGTAGTGGCCACTAGAGGTCGCTTGTGAGTTGCTTATGAGATTACTTCATCCACACAATAGTGTCAACTTGGGTGTATATACAAATGGAGGCTTTAAGTAGTATCAATGAACCAGAGTGGTTTATGGCACGTCTGCCACTATAGTTTGGAGCCTAATACTGTCTTAACAGCCAACATAGAAAATGAAGTATATACGATATGAACTCATGGTTTTCTCTAAGTGTGCTAATGACGTTCTATAATTGTTGACCACTAGGGGTCGCTAGAGAGTTAGCTTTAGAGTTTATGCGCTTACTTCATTAATGAGATAATAACTGATGTGGGTATCTAGACTAATGACGATATGACCTGGTATCCAACAGACTGGATTGGGGTCTACCAAGTCCGTCGCTAGGATCCTAAGTCTAATCGTGTCTTAATACCCGACATCGATACAATGAAGTCAGTGCTCTAAATCCTGTGAGTTAACTTCATTGATACAATTGTATCCAGTGTGGGTGTGTACACAGTTCACGGTATGGCCTGGTATCGGACAGACTGGGGTACAGTGTGTCAAGTCTGTCTCAGTTCCTAAGCCTAATACTGTTATGACACCCAATATAGAAAATTAAGTCAATACATAATATGAACGTAACTTGGAAAAATGTGCCCAATAGTGCCACAGACAAATTAAGGCCACTGTTAGTCCTGTGTAGCCTTTGATACCGCTCACAGATTGTCGGGAACCTAACTGTGGTTCCTATAACGGGTCTGGCACAAATCCCAAATGGTCAATACATAGAGAAGCACAGAAAAAAGAGAATAGTACCTTCGTGGGCACTAGTAATAGTAAAGAGAGTGCCAGAAAGACGGCATAGTAGTTGGAGCGTTAAGATAATTATGTGCACTGTGAAATGGTTAGTTTAAATGAATACCCAGATCGGTATCCTGAAACTAGAGTACCCAGATCGGTATAGAGCTAGTTTTCCGAATTGATTATAACGGAGTGAGAAATCCTAAGGTTGCATATATACCAAGTTTTTCCTTGAACATGCTCAGCTGTTTGACTGTCTATACTGCCGCGGGGTTAAGGAGCCCTCTGAGGTAAATGGCAGTGAAACCAGTCCTGTGAGTCAATCGTCAGATGTCTGAGGAAACAAGGTCTTTTGCTTAGGAGGTGACGGCGAGTGGGTAGCCGTCTATAGTTAGTGTCGGTATGAACCCGACGCGCGTTTCGCCGTGTTTAGCGGCTCGTCAGGGGGAACTGTCTCCCTCCAGTGGTAAGGTTTATAAATCCCGCCCTGGCAGCTGATTGGTCGAGTTACAGCTGTCGTGGGATGGGAAACTACGGTGGCTCACTAGGGTCAGAAAGGTTCGGTAACCACTGTGGTTTAGTTTTTTGTATATGTGCTTGTCAGATTTATTATGCAATTCATTCACAGACTTGCCTCTGAGGTTAAAAATCTTTCAGAGAGATATTCTTGCAAGTTGTGCTGTACAGTCCATATAGGGTGATAAGTATGTTAATGGTGGTAAGTCCATATTGGTTGTTATATGATACCTTACCTCTTGGTAGTATCCTATTTTGACTGATTGTATCCATTTGGTAGATGATACAGTATATTTGTAAGGATGATCTTTTTGATACCGAAGTATTATAGAGATTAATGGTGATATTCTTCCCTTATGTTCCCTTATGTTCTAGAGGTGATGTCGGACTATATGTATAGTCGCTCATCCTCTTAGGGGGTGCCCCGATTGTGATTAGGAGCCAAATGAGTCATGGTACTTGGTTGTGCTTAATCACCCTTAATTACTGGTGAATAAAGGGTGTATAGTTAAAATCTTCATTTAGGCCATGAGGGGCTAAGGTTTTGAAGGTGAAAATCCAATGAGATTCCTTCTGTAATAAGATTTTGTTGAAGTCACCTTTCCTCGGATTGGGCATCAGTTTTTCAATGGCCTGGAATCTTAGGTTGTCGCTAATACCATCATGGAAGTTAATGATGTGTCGTGCTACTGTAGTTGGAGTGACAGTATTTTTGACAGAATTGATGTGTTGTAGGACCCTCCTTCTGAATTGCTGGAAGGTCTTGCCTATATACTGGATCCCACAGCTACACGTGATCAGATAGATCAGTCTGGTGGTACCACAATTTATCAATGCGTTGGTTGCTACACTGATATGTGTTTGAGTAGAGGTCACTGATTTAGTGGGTGAAATAAACCGGCAGGCCTTGCAATGGCCGCATCTGTAGGTCCCCTTCAGATCGGAGAGCCAATTTGCTGGTACTGAGGGGGAGGACAGGTGGCTGTGAACCAGTTGATCCTGTAGGTTAGGTGGTCTCCGTGCCGTTAAGGAGGGGTGGTTAGGTAATATTTTCTTGAGGGCCGGGTCATGTTGGAGAATGGGCCAGTTCCTTTTGAATATGTTGGTCATGCATTCCCACCCCTGGTCAAAGGTCGCTATGCAGCGGGGTGTCCTAGAATCTTGTACAGGTCTGGTGAAGTGAAGGCTGGTATGTCGGTCTGTGCCACTCGCTCGTTGAAAGGCCCGTTTAAGAACCCGATTTGGGTATTGGAGTTCCTTAAACCGGGATCTCAGGAGTTGGCATTCCTGATAGAAGATCTCATCTTTTGAGCAATTCCGTCTTGCCCTGAGGTACTGCCCATAGGGGATGGACGCTTTAAGTCGATACGGATGGTGGCTGGTCCAGTGTAATAGGCTGTTTGTGGATGTTTCTTTTCTATAGAGCTCTGTCTGAATAGTGCCATCTAGTTCCAAAATGATCTTGAGGTCCAGGAACACTAGTTGGTGCTCATCGATTACATGTGTCAAACTGAGGTTTATATCGTTGTCATTTAGTAACTTGACAAAGTCTTCAAACAGGGTCACGGAACCTGTCCATAGGAGCAACATATCATCTATGTAGCGGTGCCAGGTCAAGATGAATTGGTGAAACTGGCTGAATTTGGTGGTCATGACGATATGCTGCTCCCACCATCCCAGGAATAGATTGGCGTATGTGGGTGCACACGCTGTCCCCATAGCAGTGCCGGAGATCTGGAGGTAAAAGACACCATTAAACACAAAATAATTGTGTGTCAAGACAAATTCGAGTGAGGTTAGGATGAAATCTTTTTGTGCATCATTGTAAGAGGTGTTGTCCAGGAAGAACCTGCAGGCCCTCAATCCCATCTGGTGGGGTATGTTCGTATAGAGAGAGACCACATCTAGGCTGGCCAATTGTGTGTATGGAGGGACGGTCAGGTCCTGCAGCATGAGTAAGGTTGATTTCGTGTCCTGGAGGTAGGAGGGCAATTGTTGCACCAGGGGGTGTAGAATTTTTTCTATAAATTTACTCAGACATTCCGTCAAACATTTATTACCTGAGACAATCGGTCTCCCAGGGGGTGGTCGAATACCCTTATGCACTTTGGGTAGACAGTAAAATGTTGCAATGGTTGGAGTTCTATTAGGGTGCACAAATTTGAATTCATCTTGGCTGATGAGTTGCTGGCTAAGTGCGTCATTTAGAAGACTTTCGAGTTCGTTAACGTAAACGTTGGTGGGGTCTGAAGGTAGAGTTCTATAGTGTGTAGTGTCATTAAGATGAGAGAGGCACATAAGGACATATTCTGACCGGTTTAGAAGCACGATGTTGCCGCCTTTGTCGGCTGGTTTTATTATTAGGTCGGGTTGTTTTTGAAGATCTTTGAGAGCTCTACGTTCTGAGAAGTTCAAGTTGCTTTTCCTGTGGTTAGCCTTATAGTTTTCAAATTCATTGAGTGACATCTGGAGAAATAGGTCAACATGGGGGGTGTCCAGGAAACTGGGGGTGAAATAACTTGGTGGCTTGAAGTCTGTTAGCGGTCTCATGGGATTGTTCTCCTGCAAGAGACTGTCCAATGTTTTTGACATTTCATAGTCCTGAAGAGATAAACCTAATTCATTTGCTGTTGCTTGGTCTTTTTTGGTATGCATAATGTTAAGGGCCAGTTTTCTTCCAAATAGGTTGAGATCTTTTGCCCAGTTAAATTTATTGCAAACTGGTGTTGGTACGAAAGATAGTCCCTTGTTCAGCAAGCTTTTATGGTGAACTGAGAGTTTGAAATTTGAGAGGTTAATTATTTTCATGGTTGTTGCTGTCTTTGGGTCCGATTTTGGGATTTGTATGACCATCGGTCTCTGTCCCTCAGGCGTCCCCGTAGTTGGTGTGGTTGCACCTGGTCTAAAAAAGGATTTGAGGTTGAAGCACTTGGTTCGGGGTTGTTGGTGTCGCCTGTTATAGGGATATCAAGAAATGAGACAGTTTTGTCCAAGTTTCTAAGAATACTCTTGTTAGAGTTTGGTTGAGAGCTGGTATCTCTTGGACGTGACCTGTTCCTTGGGATTGGGGGTTTCCGTCTGTTTGGTGGATATTGGTCTTGATCTGACCAGTCCGTCTCGCCAGACGATGATCCCCTGTAATTATTTTTGCGTCTAGTGTTGGTCTGCCTAAAGATATTGCCGTTTTTGAAATCTTTATGGTCTCTTTGAAATTTGTTATGTTTTTTTGTTTTCAGGTGTTGTTTGTAGTTAATGATATTTTGCTGTAGTTTAATTTCCATAGATGAGTATAGTTCATCCGTCTTATGATTTTTAATTTGAGTAATTTCTCCCTTCAGTTTCAAGTTGCAGGCTTCAAAGTTAATAGTTTCTAGTTTGACCAGAAATTCCATCAGTTTAAACGAACAGCTTAGTAGGATTGAGTTCCATTCGCTAAGTTGTTCCTCAGTTTGGACTTTATCTGGCAATAAAATCTCGGGGCGTAGGCCTCTTGGTACTAGTTTCTGTTCAAGGTACTGTTTAAGGCTTGTTAGTTCCCAGAAACTTTTAGTTTGTTCCTGGTATGTTTTTTGAATTTCGAAGAACGCAGAATTAATGTTATCCTTACTGATGCCATGTAAGGATAGAGGGTTAGTGGAAAAAACATTCGTGATTTCCTCTTGGCCTAAGTCGGGGTCAACTAATTTATCAAGGAGGTCAGTCATTTAGCAGGGGAAAGTTAGGGATGATTCCACTTGAAGATAGTAACATGGGAAGATGGATAACCACCATATAATCTCTATTTGGAGAGGCTTGTAAGCTTGGCCAGATTGGTATTAAAACCTGAAGTTAACGTGAAAGAGGGGTGGGTTGGCCAGTGAGGTTGTCAAGTATAACCGGACAGGGAGGGGGTAACCCTCAGAGTTTATAATACAAAAAGGAGAGAAAAACTGTCCATAAAGAGAAAACCTGATATAAGGATGTTAGTATCCAAAAAGAGAAATATTGGGTAGGTATAGTATCCTGTAGAGGTAGATAACGAGTGTATGGTGATATATATATAGGTCTATATGTATATATCAGTCTTTAATAGGGTAAATGTAGGTAAGGGGGTGGCACTATGTTGATATAATTAAAACCACATAGTACCAAACAATTGCAAAATTGACAATACAAAACAAAATCGAAAATAACACGTAAAACCACCCTGTCCTATGTTCCTGGGCCAGTCCAAGATTGTGGACATTGGCAATAGGGAGGGAAGGGCGGGTAAAGGGAGGGGGGGAGGGGAGAGGAAATGGGTAAACGAGACTAGGTTAAGCAGAATATGCCGTGCCTAGAAGAGATAAAAACTCATTTCAGTTTTCCAGTGTACTAGTTAGCGTATTGTGGTAGTGGCCACTAGAGGTCGCTTGTGAGTTGCTTATGAGATTACTTCATCCACACAATAGTGTCAACTTGGGTGTATATACAAATGGAGGCTTTAAGTAGTATCAATGAACCAGAGTGGTTTATGGCACGTCTGCCACTATAGTTTGGAGCCTAATACTGTCTTAACAGCCAACATAGAAAATGAAGTATATACGATATGAACTCATGGTTTTCTCTAAGTGTGCTAATGACGTTCTATAATTGTTGACCACTAGGGGTCGCTAGAGAGTTAGCTTTAGAGTTTATGCGCTTACTTCATTAATGAGATAATAACTGATGTGGGTATCTAGACTAATGACGATATGACCTGGTATCCAACAGACTGGATTGGGGTCTACCAAGTCCGTCGCTAGGATCCTAAGTCTAATCGTGTCTTAATACCCGACATCGATACAATGAAGTCAGTGCTCTAAATCCTGTGAGTTAACTTCATTGATACAATTGTATCCAGTGTGGGTGTGTACACAGTTCACGGTATGGCCTGGTATCGGACAGACTGGGGTACAGTGTGTCAAGTCTGTCTCAGTTCCTAAGCCTAATACTGTTATGACACCCAATATAGAAAATTAAGTCAATACATAATATGAACGTAACTTGGAAAAATGTGCCCAATAGTGCCACAGACAAATTAAGGCCACTGTTAGTCCTGTGTAGCCTTTGATACCGCTCACAGATTGTCGGGAACCTAACTGTGGTTCCTATAACGGGTCTGGCACAAATCCCAAATGGTCAATACATAGAGAAGCACAGAAAAAAGAGAATAGTACCTTCGTGGGCACTAGTAATAGTAAAGAGAGTGCCAGAAAGACGGCATAGTAGTTGGAGCGTTAAGATAATTATGTGCACTGTGAAATGGTTAGTTTAAATGAATACCCAGATCGGTATCCTGAAACTAGAGTACCCAGATCGGTATAGAGCTAGTTTTCCGAATTGATTATAACGGAGTGAGAAATCCTAAGGTTGCATATATACCAAGTTTTTCCTTGAACATGCTCAGCTGTTTGACTGTCTATACTGCCGCGGGGTTAAGGAGCCCTCTGAGGTAAATGGCAGTGAAACCAGTCCTGTGAGTCAATCGTCAGATGTCTGAGGAAACAAGGTCTTTTGCTTAGGAGGTGACGGCGAGTGGGTAGCCGTCTATAGTTAGTGTCGGTATGAACCCCCTCCCTTTACCCGCCCTTCCCTCCCTATTGCCAATGTCCACAATCTTGGACTGGCCCAGGAACATAGGACAGGGTGGTTTTACGTGTTATTTTCGATTTTGTTTTGTATTGTCAATTTTGCAATTGTTTGGTACTATGTGGTTTTAATTATATCAACATAGTGCCACCCCCTTACCTACATTTACCCTATTAAAGACTGATATATACATATAGACCTATATATATATCACCATACACTCGTTATCTACCTCTACAGGATACTATACCTACCCAATATTTCTCTTTTTGGATACTAACATCCTTATATCAGGTTTTCTCTTTATGGACAGTTTTTCTCTCCTTTTTGTAATTTGGAAGTATGAATGCGGAAATAGGGGTGGAACAACCAGTAATGGCATGCATGTCACTGGTGACAACATAGGGTAAATAAGCACGGAAAAAAGGGACGTGTCAGCCTGTACCCAGCAGTACAACCAATAAGTAAAGAGTAAAAGTTATTGCATGGACAAAATGCTTTGTTTATAGACAGTTATGATGTGCTCACATTGTATTTTTGGGTAATCAGTCTCTGGTGTACCCAGACATGGAACATCACAGACCAAAAGTCAAAAGGACCCCAAAATCAGGACTGTCTAACCAAATGTGCAAAATTGAAAAGATCTGCATGATATTATGACTATATGACAGCATTAGAAAATGGACCTATGAACTTCTTATAGAGTAGATTCAACAATAAAGGATTACGCCGAGATACATGACCATTTCTGTGACTTCAGGTGGTTATGGTGCCTGGTGTCTGGTTTTGGCTTGAACATCCCTTTGTCAGGGACCAGGAACCAGACAGAGACAGAAGTAGATGCAAACACACCTTTATTAATAAATAACAAATAATAAACAAAAGCAAAGTCCAGGAATCAAGCAGGGGTCAGTCACCAGAGCGGGTAGTCAGACAAGCCAGGATCAGGAGCACGGAGAGCAGCGGAGTCAGGAACAAGGCCGGAGTCAGGAACCAGGAGCAAACAGGAAACACAGGAACAAGGAGACTTCTGGGAAACAGGAAACCACGCAAGGGCAAGGAGGTTCTGGGCTTAGCTGCTTAAATAGGCAGAACTGATTAGCAGCAGGGTTGATTACTACTCACAGGTGAGTAACCGTGGCAACAAGCAGAAGCAGCTCATAGTAATTGCAGCTGAAATCTCGATCACTGAAACAGAAAGGGTTGCTGTTTAAAACAGCAAAGAAACCCTGACAGTACCTCCCCCTCAACGACTCCCCCCATCTCTGTTGGTGGGTCCGGGCTTCATGGGGAAGCGGGCGTGATAGGAACGAAGGAGGGATGGTGCATGGACATCAGAGGCTGGAACCCAGGAGCGTTCCTCTGGACCGTATCCTTTCCAGTGCACCAAGTATTGGATCTGTCCTCTGAAGACCCGTGAGTCAATGATGCTGCGTATTTCATATTCCTCATGATTGTCAATCAGAACAGGACGTGGACGTGGCACTGAGGTGGTGTAGCGATTACAAACCAACGGTTTCAAGAGGGAAACATGGAAAACATTTGAGATGTGCATGTTAGCAGGAAGGTCAAGTGCGTAAGCTACAGGGTTAACCCTTCGAAGTATACGAAATGGCCCAACGTATCGGGGTGCCAGTTTTTGTGAGGGAACACGGAGGCGTAGGTTGCGGGAAGACAGCCAGACCCTCTCTCCGACCTGATAGGTAGGTGCAGGAAGGCGTCTGCGGTCGGCCTGGAGTTTGTAGTTCTGCATTGCGCGTTGCAAAGAACTCTGAACCTGCACCCAAGTGGAACGGAGTTCCCTGAGATGTTCCTCCAATGCCGGTATCTCCTGTGGCAAGAACGTATCAGGCAACATGGACGGTTGAAACCCATAGTTTGCCAGGAACGGGGATAGCCGGGAGGAGGCATTAATCGCACTATTGTGGGCAAACTCCGCCCAGGGTAGCAGATCAGACCAGTTGTTCTGGTGTAGAAATATAAACAGTATATATATGTGTATGATACCTTAGAGTGAATAACAATGGTATCTAAATATACTTATACTTATCTGATAAAATCAAGAACAGCCTCTCAAGGTCGTGGCCCAGTCCCGACCTTTTTACAACATATACAAAGGCAAAGGAGAAATGAGATACGGCTGTATACAATCTAAAACAGGAACAGAAAAAGATACATAGTGTAATACAGTAAAACACAAAAATGATGCGCCAAGATAATATTGCACTCACGAGATTGAAGTGAATAATGCGCCTGAACAGGTGCCTGCCCCAATACGTTTGGGCGGCTGGGTGTCTCCACTTTCCACTGGAACTCCAAGCGGACCAAGAAATGGACTGAGACTTCAGTAGAGGTAAGTAAAATAAATATGCAGATTTATTGTAGAAAAAAGGCTACAAATAATAGCCGTATTCAATAAAAGTATAAATAAAAGAGAGGTCCTACGCGTTTCGTTCCTATGCAAAGGAACTTCCTCAGGGACCGAGATTCAAATAAAATCAATCAATACATAAAAAAATGCATACAATACTATCCCCCCAAAGAGTCTCTTTAAATAGGCTAAGCCTATAGTTCATTGGTGGATCCGGTGGGAGTTACCATTGATTGTAGATCCTGTTCAGTTGCAGAGTATTCATCAGACCTGTTCAGGTGTAGAGAGGTGTTCCAACATTCGATTTCGGCGCCAAACGGAAAAACCGGAAACCGGAAGTAGTATTCCGTTTTCACTTCCGCGTTCCATTGCCCTGTGCGTTCCAACTCAGAGATGAAAAGTGGTTAAGCATATCGCCACCTAGAGGTCGCCTAGGGTATAGCAGTTTTGAAACATTTGCAGAAAACAAGCACATTATAAAGAATGTCTTCCTAATAAAGATGATAATCATAGTGCAATTACTTAGATCCATATAACTAAAACCCTAAAAATAATCAGTGTTTACTTAATTTTCTACTATTACAATTAAATGTATAACAGTCACATTTAAACTCTTTGATAATTAGATTATATGTGTATTACTAATAGTGAAAAACTTTTCAATAGCATTTAGATCATATGCGATCAATAAATTTGATGAAACATTCTATAGCTCAAATGATCATATTATATATAGGTGCTAAACTAAATAATGAATTAATAATGTCACACTTAAAGGCAACCAGGAAGTGCATATACAATGTGTAGAATAATTATCAGTATCAACGTCCTAATATAAACTATGTTGATAAGTTCATTATAAATATAAACCAGTGTTACATAACTTTATTTATTTTGTGCTCGTATAGATTCATGTAGTACATATGTTATAAAAAACGGATCTTAATATCCATAAAGATTCCTTACATAATGTATCTTAATGATTATAATAGTATCCAATGTTTGATTATCTTTTATAGAACTGTTCCTTATTTATTTAAGTGAATTTGTCTCACATATTCCAAATGTCCTGACCTTTGTCATAAAGGAAAGGAACATATAGAAAAAAGGAAGGGGAAAATAAACAAAAAAAGGGGGAGGAAGAAGGAGGAAGGGGAATCCTTCCCATGAGGGCACCATCACGGGGTCACCAACGGAAGATAATTATATTAATCAAGGAAGCATATGAGGTCAATATCATGATTGAGTCCCTTTGGATGGAGGGTCTGGAGTTTGTGTATCCAGTATGTCTCGCGTTGTGATAGTTTTTTAAGTCTATCCCCCCCTCTCCAATAGGGCAATACTCTCTCAATTCCCACACACTTAAAATGAGAAAAAGAAAAATGGGGGCAAGCGTTGCAATGAATAGGTACAGAGTGGGTCTCGAGTTTCTTCTTTATATTATTAAGATGTTCCATTAGTCTTATTTTGAGGATCCTTTTTGTACGGCCTACATACTGTTTGCCACACGGACACTGCAGTAGATAAACGACATAGTCCGTGTGGCAACCAATATCCATCCTGATATTAAACTTTTCTCCTGTGCTAAAACTACAAAAGGAATTTGTTCTAAATACCAGGCTTGTAGTGCAAGCCTTACACGTGTTACAACCTCTAAAAGATCCCAATGTTGTAGAATTATTCGACTTGGTAGGTTTAAGGGCATAGCTGGGAGCTAACATGTTTTTAAAGTTTTTATTTTTCTTATAGATGACTCTAGGCAGTTGTGATAAGGTAGCCCCCAACACCGGATCTTGCAGCAAAATTGGCCAATGTTTTTGTAAACATTTTTTGATTCTATTGTGGTCGGTGTTAAATTGTGTTAGGAAGGCTGAAGAAAATTCCTTCACCTGAGGTGTATCTGTCCGAGGTTTATCTCCCAATAGTTGGTTTCTATTAACCTGTCTAGCTAATCGAATTTCTCTATCTAGAGTGTTTTTGTTATAACCTTTCTCCAACAATTTCTTTTTCACATGTGTAGATTGGACATTAAAATCCTGGCTATCGGAGCAATTGCGCCTTAAGCGTGTAAACTGGCTTCTCGCAATGCCCCTAAGCCAGGGTTTGTGATGGCAGCTCAGCTGATGTACAAACCCATTCCCATCGGTGGGTTTGAAAAAACACTTGGTTCTAATCTCTCCTCGGTCAATGAACAAGGTGAGATCCAAAAAATGGATCTCAACCTTGTTCCAGACGGGGGACAGCACCAAGTTATAAGTATTCAGATTAAGAAAATTAACAAATTCCTGAAATAAAGAAGAAGAACCTCGCCAAATAATAATAACGTCATCTATATACCGCCGCCAGAGCACCAGGTTCTCCCTCCAGTCATGACCAGACCATACGTATAGGTCCTCCCACCTTCTCATATAGGTGTTGGCATAACTGGGGGCGAACCTGGTGCCCATGGCGGTCCCTGTGGTTTGTAAATAAAATTCACCATTAAAATAAAAATAATTGTGTTTCAAAATAAAATTAACTGCACTCAAAAGAAACTGTTGGAGGTTACCTGCTAAGTTTGTGTCCTGTGACATGAAATGATTCAACACCTCTAATCCTAGATCGTGATTAATTACTGTGTAAAGAGAGGTTACATCCAGCGTGGCCCAACTATACTCAGTGTGCCACTCAATGGACTCCAATTCCTGCAAAAAAGATTTAGTGTCCTTGATGTAGGACAAAGCTCCTTGAGCATATTTTTGCAGGAAGGAGTCTGCAAAAGCTGACAGATTTGCAGTAAGTGAGTTGACACCACTGATGATCGGGCGTCCAGGAGGATTAGGTAACCTCTTGTGCGTTTTGGGGAGGAAATAAAAAATGGGAATAACAGGATTTTTTTGGAACAAAAAATCAAAATTCTTTTGGGATATGATGTCATTATTCTTTGCCTCCTCTAAAAAATTCCTTAGTTTCAGATTGAAATGTAAGGTGGGGTCACTTTTCAGGATCATGTATGTCTCTTTATCTCCCAAAATATTGGAAGATTCTTCCAAATAATAGGTAGTGGTCATGAGGACAATCCCCCCCCTTTGTCGGCCTCTTTTATGACTAAGTCATCTCTTTCCATTAGATTTTTTAAAACATTTTTCTCCCTACGTGTGAGATTGTAGTCACGTGTTTTTTGTTTAGTTGTAAGAATATGGAATTCTTTTTCCACCATACGTTCAAACGTCTCCAAGTAAGGTCCCTTACTCGGAGCAGGGTAAAAATGTGACTTGGGTTTAAATCTATGGGGGATAATGTCTCCATCGTTAGTACCCACATCAGTGCCCACATGGGAAGGACTTAACAAAAAATGTCTCTTGACCGTCAAGGAACGCATATATTTCTTGAGGTCAATATATAAATTGAATTCATTGGCAGCCTGATTGGGAGCAAATTTCATTCCCTTCGAAAGTAAATTAATTTCTTCCTCAGACAATGGGATATCCGTTAAATTAAAAATACCTCTTTCTTTTGCTTTTTGTCTGAGGTTACAGGATCTCTGGGAAATCCCAACTAGTCCTCCGTTCTCCCCCTTTTTGAGGGGGTTTCTTGTTGAAGAGCGGAGAACCTGTTGGGATGTTCCCAAACATCCGCCCTGGGTTGGAAATAATTCATAATGTTTTTTTCTTTGGGGCCTTTCAAGCGACCCTGAAAATTTTGTTCCCTTTCGTTGGGTTGTGAGTGATTGCCCCAATGATTTGTATGGTTATTAGTATCTTGTGTACGGGGTTTCACAATCTCACTTCTTATTGGAGATGATCTCCTGGAGAATTGTCGTAAGGATTTTTCCCTTGGGGGTGTTTTTAACCTTCTATTGGTGGTTCCCTGATGGAAGGAATTAAGATCTTTAGAGCCAGTGTGTGTTCCAGGTGTTCTGGACCTTCCTCTATTGTGGGGTGCTCTAGATCTATTACCTCTATAAGAGGTGGGGCGTGTACTTTTCCTCAGTTGTTCTGGTGGTCAGAAATGTAGCAACGCAGAAACTGTTCCAGTGTTTGGTTAGCTCGTTCCGCTGCACCATTGGATTGCGGGTGGTAGGCCGAGGAGAAGGAAAGCTGAATTCCCATTTGCGTACAAAAAGCTCTCCAAAATCTGGACACGAACTGGCTACCCCTATCTGAGACTATCACTTTGGGTAACCCATGCAAACGAAAGATCTCCCGACCAAAAATTGTTGCAAGTTCCTGGGAAGTTGGTAGTTTTTTCAAGGGAATGCAATGCGACATCTTCGAGAATCGGTCAACAACCATGAGAACGACTGTATTGCCACGGGAGACCGGAAGATCTACGATAAAATCCATGGACAAGTGGGTCCAGGGTCGTTCACCATTAGGTATGGTTTGCAGGAGACCCACTGGAGGGCGTCGTGGGGTTTTGTTTTGAGCGCACACAGGACAGGCAGCTACAAAAGCGGTGACATCCGAACGGAGACTAGGCCACCAAAATTGCCGGGATACGGACCAGATTAACTGGTTTTTGCCTGGATGTCCAGCTGCTTTGGGGTCGTGGTATGTACTCAATAGTTTCATACGGAGGTTAATAGGTACAAAACAACGGCCATTAGGTTTCTCTGGAGGAGCATTACTTTGTGCAGCCAGAATCTCCTCGCCTAGGGGTGAGGTGAGGTTAGTACGGATGGTTGCCAGTATATGGTCCGGAGGAATCACAGGAGTAGGGGTTATCTCCTCTCTAGATGGAGGGGAGAACTGTCGAGACAAGGCATCAGCCCGAATGTTTTTTGTACCGGGCAAGTAAGAAACCACATAATTGAATCTTGATAGGAAGAGAGCCCATCTAGCTTGCCGGGGGGAAAGTCGCTTAGCTTCAGAAAGATATGTTAGATTCTTGTGGTCTGTGAGTATGAGGATTGGCACTGAAGTACCCTCAAGAAGGTGCCTCCATTCTTTGAGAGCTAAAATTATGGCTAGAAGTTCTCTATCACCAATCTGGTAGTTGCATTCCGCCGGGTTCAATTTCCTCGAGAAATACCCGCACGGATGCCTGGAGCTCTCTGGGTTAGGACGTTGAGACAGGAGGGCGCCCACTCCTGTCTCAGACGCATCGACCTCAAGAATGAATGGTAAGGCAGGGTTAGGGTGTGCCAGTATAGGAGCAGCAGCAAAGGCGACTTTGAGAGACTCAAAGGCAGTAATGGCTTCCTGTGACCAATGCTGTGGATCAGCATCTCTCCTGGTCATGTCCGTGAGAGGTTTAACCAAGGAAGAAAAGTTGCGTATGAACTTCCGATAATAATTGGCGAAGCCCAGAAACCGTTGTATAGAGCGAAGACCCGTAGGTCGAGGCCATTTTAGTACAGCCGAAAGTTTCTCCGGATCCATAGAGAATCCAGTATCTGAGATAACATATCCCAAGAATGTAACCTGTTTGCAGTGAAACTCACATTTCTCCAATTTGCAGAACAGACTATTTTCTCTAAGTCTCTGTAGAACACGAGAAACGTCTGCGTGATGGTTCTCGAGAGATGTGGAATGGATCAGAATATCATCAAGATAAACCACCACACATTGCTGCAGCATATCTCGCAGGACGTCATTTATAAATTCTTGGAAAACCGCCGGAGCATTGCAAAGACCAAAGGGCATTACTAGGTATTCGTAATGGCCGCTCCTGGTGTTAAATGCGGTTTTCCATTCGTGGTCCTCTTTTATCCGGACGAGATTATATGCCCCTCTCAGATCAAGTTTGGTGAAGACCGTTGCTCCCTTGAGGCGGTCAAATAATTCCGTGATTAATGGAATGGGGTAGGCATTCTTAATAGTAATGCGATTGAGACCCCTATAGTCGATACAGGGTCTCAACTCGCCATCTTTTTTCTTTACAAAGAAAAAGCCGGCCCCGGCAGGAGAAGATGACTTCCGAATAAAACCCTTAGACAGTGCATCGGTAACATACTCCTCCATGGCTCGATTCTCTGCTACAGACAGTGGGTAAATCCGGCCCCGGGGAGGATTGGTACCCGGTTGGAGTTCGATACCACAGTCATACGGACGGTGTGGTGGCAGAACGCTGGCTTGACCCTTGTCAAATACATCTTGGAATTCTTGGTACTCAGCGGGTAAGGAAGAGGCAGAACATGCGCCCAAAACTTTGACCGGTTTCTGGAGACAGGACAATGTGCATTGCTGGGACCATGATAATATCTCAGCTTTGCGCCAATCAATTGTGGGGTTATGCTTCTGTAACCAAGGGTATCCCAAAACAACCTGGTAATATGGAGAGGAAATGACCTGGAATTGGGTCGTCTCATGATGTAGAGCCCCTACAGCCAGAGATATGGGCACGGTTTCTTGGGTCACGTGGGTTGGCTGTATTGGTCTGCCATCGATGGCTTCGAAGGCTAGTGGGGAGTTGCGAGACTGTAAGGGTATAGAGTGCTTTGCTGCAAATGCACAATCTATAAACAAGCCTGCGGCCCCAGAATCAAGTAACGCCCGGGTTTCAATGGATGAATCAGGCCAGGAGAGGATAACAGGCACCAAGGGTTTGCGCACACATATCTCTGGGTCTGCAGAAAGACCACCCAAGATCTGCCCCTGACAGTATCTTGGGTGCGGGCCCTTTGCCGGACGAATCGGGCAAAATTTTAACAAGTGACCATGGTGTCCGCAGTATAGGCACAGACCCTCCCTCCTCCTAAAGGCTCTCTCCTCGACCGAGAGGCGTGAGAAGCCTAACTGCTTTGGCTCCACACAGACAGAGGACTCAGGACCAGGAGGCATGGGAGGTGAGGGAGGTTCGGGTGGGCAAGAAAAGCTCGGTGCCAAATTTACAAGAGGCCTCCGCAGGCGCTCCTTGGATGAGGATCTCTCTCGGAGTCTGATGTCAATGAGGGTGACAAATGATATCAGTTCCTCGAGATCTTTAGGTAATTCTCTGGCTGCAATCTCATTTTTAAACATATCGGAGAGACCTTGTGCAAAGGCAGCCACGAGAGTCTCGTTGTTCCAGCCACCCTCTGCTGCCATGGTACGGAATTCACTGGCATACTCGACAATAGTTTTTGTGCCCTGAGAATTAGACATGAGTAGTTCGGCAGTAGGGGTGGAGCGAGCTGGAATATCAAAAACCCTATTGAAGGATGCAACAAATTCAGGGTAATTGTAAATAATAGGCTTCTCTGCCTCCCAGAGAGGTTTTGCCCAAGCTAGGGCCTTTTCAGACAGCAAAGAAATCATGAAGTGAACTTTGTCACTGTCTGTAGGAAATGCCTGGGGCAGGGTTTCAAGGTATCCTTTAACCTGATTTATAAATTCTCTGCACTGTGCTGGGTCGCCCCCAAAATACTGAGGGAGCGGGACAGACCCAGTCATTTCTCTAGCCGCTACAGGTTTGGAGGCTACAACCGGTGCTAGAACAGGAAGTGAGGCAGAGGCGGCCGCAATCGCAGGCTGGCCGGGTACTGGATCCAGATGGGCATACTGGTCCAAAAGGTGGTTCTGCTGGTCCCACCGGGTAAATAGGTTAGGTATAGGTGTCTTGCCTGTACCATCTGTATTCATGGCCCTTGCGTAATGTCAGGGACCAGGAACCAGACAGAGACAGAAGTAGATGCAAACACACCTTTATTAATAAATAACAAATAATAAACAAAAGCAAAGTCCAGGAATCAAGCAGGGGTCAGTCACCAGAGCGGGTAGTCAGACAAGCCAGGATCAGGAGCACGGAGAGCAGCGGAGTCAGGAACAAGGCTGGAGTCAGGAACCAGGAGCAAACAGGAAACACAGGAACAAGGAGACTTCTGGGAAACAGGAAACCACGCAAGGGCAAGGAGGTTCTGGGCTTAGCTGCTTAAATAGGCAGAACTGATTAGCAGCAGGGTTGATTACTACTCACAGGTGAGTAACCGTGGCAACAAGCAGAAGCAGCTCATAGTAATTGCAGCTGAAATCTCAATCACTGAAACAGAAAGGGTTGCTGTTTAAAACAGCAAAGAAACCCTGACACCCTTTAATTGAAAATGTTCAGGTGAGTCACTTCACACTTTTTTGTTTTTTTTAGCACTTTGACACATTTACATAGAATTTATTAATACATACATGTTAATGACTATAGAGCTTAGAGTGCCCTTTATAATGTGACTTTTTTTTTTTCCCAGGGGTTGACAGAGATATTATTCCAGATTAATTTTTTTATTGACCGATCACTTGCAATATATTAATGAAAGCTCTTCCTAATTTTTTTCCCAGTTAATAATTTGTGAAACAGCTGTAAGATGAACACTAAAGACCAGCACTATAACAATAGTGTTACTTGGGCCATGTTTCAGTACTCTTAAGCAGAGTAAATGGTGAGAACCGCACTCATTCCCAACAGCCAAGGGTGCTCCAGAGCAGGACCACCAATCCCAGAATAATAGGTAGAGAAGAAAAACTCACAGGCACTCCAAATTCAAGCCGCAGGCAGTTTTATTGTAGCAGAATGTAACGCAACGTTTCGACCGTAAAGGTCTTTTTCAAGCTGAAAAAGACCTTTACGGTCGAAACGTTGCGTTACATTCTGCTACAATAAAACTGCCTGCGGCTTGAATTTGGAGTGCCTGTGAGTTTTTCTTCTCTACCTATGTTTCAGTACTCTGTGATCATTTCTGTGCAACCCATCTCCCATTTTTGCACTATTTAAAGTTTTCTATATGTAAAGTGGTAAACAGTGTACGTTACCTTCACTAAGTAGAGTTGCAGTATTTAAATCTTGAAATGAAACGTCCTCATTCAGAACCAAAGGGCTTTGCATCTTTAGCATTTTCATCAGATGAGAAACTCCATCGCTAAGACACTGATATCAATGAAATTGTAATATTTAGTAAAGATAAAAGGGACCCTGCAAACAAAAACTATAGGCAACCTTCGGCACTCCAGATGTTTTGGACTACACCTCCCATAATGCGTTGCCAGCATTATGGATGTAAGAGCATTATGGTGGATGTAGCCCACAACATCTGAAGTGTCGTAGGTTTCCTATCCCTGCCCTAGAACGACATCCATGCATCGCATATAGCATTATCTTGTTTTCTGGGTGATCACATTAACCTTTCCTTGATGTTAGTAGTTTATCTCTCAGATTTACATTCAAGAAGTTCAATATTTAACATACCTTCTATCAGTGTGTGGATGATATCCTGGTTTAATGTGGTTTGCACTATCCCGGTCTAAATCTGAAAATTACTTTCCCTGTCCTCCCCCTTCTTTGTTTTGAAAAGCTCTAACTCATTGTTTGGGGGCAAAAAGGCACATTTAAAATTTTAGAAAAAAATAGGTCAGGTCTCTTTTTTTTAAAGGGTACATGCAATGATGCATGCAATGATGCACAGGGTACATGCAATGATGCACAGGGTACATGCAATGATGCACAGGGTACATGCAATGATGCACACTATATTAATAAAAACACAAGATGAGCTTAAACATATATATGTTAAAGGGATATGTTAAGAGTTTATATAGATAATAAGAGTTATATAGTAACTCATTAATGCTGCTAATGTAAAAGTAACAGTGATGGATGGGGCTTCCAGAATGACAACATGCATTCAACAGACAAAGCAGGCTACATCTAAAAAAAAATGTACAGGCATATACCGTATGCATGTCTGATGCCCCCTAGTGGTGAACCTTTTATATTTAGTAAAGGCAAGTATAAATAATTTTTTTAAAGGGACACTACAGGCACCCAGGTCATTTCATCTCATTAATAAAGAGCTTACCTGTTGAAATGTTTTAGGATTTCTAAGATGCCAACACTCTCTTTCACCGACTGTCTGGCAATACATGTAGAGCAGAGCTCCTCTCCTCCAATACAGGCATTCTAACACCTCCACTTCAATAACAGGGGCCTATAAAGGTAGATAGATGTGTTTCTTTGTATATATATTTATTTATATGAAGACACTTTTCAATAAACGTATAAGCTGACTTAGGTTATTCTCCTAATATTTGGAATTTTTCCTTCATGGTGCATGGGCATCTTAAGCAGACCTAGCTTTGATAATAAATGAATAAACCAGCCTGCATATGTTCTTCAAAAATTCCTCTAGAAAATAACCTTATTGGAAACAAGCTGGGGTATCAATTCAAGTCGATGTCACACGCATAGTTAGTTGAGTACAATGGTACATAGCAGAATGACCAGATAAGGAATAATTGGTTGCTGTCATTGTTATGTCTCCTAGGCTGTCTGGGCACCATCCCTTGATTTAACATTAAACTGTTTAATAACTGTAAGATGTAAATTCTCTCTAGTGCAGGGATGTCGAACATGCGGCCCCCCCAGATGTTGCTGAACTACAACTCCCATGATTCCCTGGCTGTTTCATTGAAAGAATCACGGGAGTTGTAGTTCAGCAACATCTGGGGGGCCGCATGTTCGACATCCCTGCTCTAGTGACTAGAGATCGCTCTCCAAAGTGACACTGACAATAGCATTAAAGTGGTATGGGTATGCCATTAAGGACTCGAGCTAGGGTTAGTTATGTGAGTTTAGAAATTAGGAAAAGAGGGTCACAGTAGGTGCTAACTCGAATGCAATCAATTCACAAAAGAAAATCCAAAAATATAAAACAGAAAAACTATAATAATGACATTCCCATGTGTAGTAGTATTTTTTCAATGATCTTTAAGAATCAACCAACAGGAGAGAAAGCGCATACCATTCTTTAGTTAGAAAGCACCATGGAACCACAGTATCTATTTACAGGGACAGGATAATCACACACAAATGGCCAGCCTCTGTAACATCCAATGTGTGCTTGTTTTCCTGTGCTTATTAAAACTATTATGATACACACAAAATTATTTAGTTATTTAGAACCAAATGTCTGTAATAGCACAGATCTGTACATAGTCATTGTTGGGGAAAATAAAGAGCAAATAATAAGCGTAAAAGAACCAATAAAGGCACGCAGACCATTTCATCTCAATAAAGTGGTCTGGGTGCACTGGTTAGTTTTAATCCTACAATGTAAATATTTGCTGCTTAGTAGATACCTCTATGCTTACATTCAGAGCTAAATACACATCTAGTGGCTGTCCACCTGAAAGCCACTAGAGTCCTTTCTGTTGTGAGAATTTGGAGAGTCAAACTTGGTTCTCACAACTAACCCCCAAAAGCAGCAAAGTCCTGCAGCACATGTGCTTCTAGTCCCAAATGTTACTCCATGCGGAGCATTAGATTCGACTTTTAAAACCGTTGGCGAGATATCCCGGGAGGCAGATCGAACAAATGCCAGGACATTATTGCAATGCTGGGAAAAAAAAAGGTTAAAAAAACACAAAACTTTTTTCCCCAATCTTTATTTCTATTTTGGAGGGGGGACCTGACTCTAAAAAAAGAGGGAAACACAATAGCGTTAAGAAAACAGGATTGTATTAAAGAAAAAAGAATGAAACAAAGTTAAGAAAAAAAAAATAAACCTCAGATATATATCTTACAATATATCTTACAGAAGGAATTTCATAAAAGGTTACTCCAAGCATCATAATCCCTACAGCATGCTGACCCTGTTCCCCACAATGGGTTGGCCTTACCTGGATCTCCGCCTGGCTGCCATGCTTCCTGGTGGTCCAGTGACGTGCTTACGGCTTCTACGGCCATCACCATTCATTTGTTGCGAGCATCAGCTGACCACTCTCAATAAATGCAATTCTTTGCAAAAAAAAGTTGCACAAGATTAACATTAGCCATCCCAGCACCAGAGGACTTAAACTCCTTTAAAATGAATACTGCACCTACAGTTTCCAGGCACCACTTCAAATCACTAAAGTGATCATGTTGCTTGGAGTAACCCTTTAAGGGAGCAGTGAAATCTGTGTTTAAAAACCAGCATATTGAATACTGAGGACTTACTTTTTTGTGGAGTTTAGCATCTCTAGCTAAACGTTCTGGTTCTGAAAGATTCCGAATAAGTTCTCCAACTTTCTGTAAAGCATCATCACATACAAAATCTTCATCCACCAGTTGGTTTTCCTCATAAAAAGTAATATCTAAAATAGCCTATAAATAAACAAAACAGAGACACTGGTGTTTAAATTCATAATAAACACACCGGCTGGGGGCACTCACAAAGAACTAGAACACGCCTGGATGCAGATATCGGACTCAGGTCCTCTATGCGGCTCACCAAGAGATGTATGAAGCGGCTGGATGGGACTGCACCTAGGTTGATGGGGAGAAATTAAGTGGGCCACCCTTGAACAATCTGCATGGAAAACGGGACATTATCCGTCGGGTATAGGCTGAACCAGAAGCTCAAATACCGCAATTTAGCAATACCTGGAACACAAGCTTATGCCACTCTCCTACTCACACAGTGGTATTTGTTTCTCCTGTTTTTATATGTTTAAGTTCAAGTTTCTAACCAGTGGCAAAACAGCATGTTATTCTCTGCCTGGTGCTCATGTTATTTTATGCTATGCTATACTATTAAGCCTAACAATAGGTCAGTTACCTAGCCTGCTTACATTGATGCCCATACCTACTGGCATTTTATGTATGACCATGGTTTATTATAAAAAGTGTGCAGTTTACCCAAATGTCATGACGTTATGTACTTCGCATTGCCTGCATTAGCTGCTGTGGCATTACAGGGATGTTGTAAACCCTTTGCACAACAAAAATAAAGAATAAAAAAAAAAAATATATTCATAATAAAAATATTTCTTGCAATGTTTATATTGTACCTAAAAGGGAATTGGAATGTAAAAAACAAGAGCTACATAAACAGTCTTACTGCATTGGGGATTCCTTCCCACGTGCGCTGTTTATTACAGTAGTCTGACCATGCATGACATTGGAAGCATTTGTTGATGCAGAGAGACTAATTTAGGCATTAACAACTGGGTTGGTAAAGGTGATGCCCTATGCTGATGTCCATGAATTCAAATAATAAAATAACAGGGGGGGGGGGGGGGAGGGATGTGTGCTCCATAAATATATTATTATAATCCCCCTTTCCCACAAATGTAATTGGATGTCTGCACTTTTTTCCCCTCCACAACAGTAAATATATTGTTATATTCTTATGCAGTGTTAACTTTTATCTCTATGAAAATCAGACATCACTGACTCCAGTAGCTTCTTTGAATGAGGGAATCTTTTGCAATACTTTAGCACACGGTCAAAATAAGGCATAATGCATAGACAAGTTAAAAACTGTCAGTTTTAAAAGGACTCACAACTCTGGTGCTCTGAAATAAAAAAAAATGTCTAATGTGTAAATTTTACCTTGCTATAAAGATTTAGAAAACATGAAATATCAAACTTCTCTGTTTCGTCCAATGAAAGGTCTTTCAGTTTTTGCAGTGTAGTCTTGGCTTTCCTTAAAATAGGATCTAGGAAATCAAAATATTGCTTTGGTCATGCTATGTAAACCCCATTACATCCTGCATGAAAGGTACCAAATGTAAGAAGCACAAAGCTCAAAGCAATAAAGAACATTTATTCTATCAATTTATTTTAAAGAGCATGTAAGATAACTTAAATAATTACTCCAAACACCATGACCACTTCAATGTTTCAAACTGGTTATAGTGCAAGGACTCTGTATGTGCAGTGTTTTAGCATGACATATTAGACAAATGAAATAGAGATATTTTGGTTAACTGCCGAGGCTGTAATTCCACTTCAGGCTTGAATGAGAATTCTGAGCTGGCTAATGTCAATTCTGTGCATATCACATGCTCGAAGTTTCATTGATTGGCTGAGAGCAGTTAGCTGACACTGTCACCAATGAATGAACAATCAGAATCAAAACTTACAAAATACTGAAAGAATACAATTTAGGTGTAAACACTTATCCAAATCACAATTTAACTAAACTCTAATAAAAAAAAAAACAGCTAACATAAAAAGACTCACTCCACCAGAACAACAAAGTACATATGCTATAAAATGCCACCACTAAATTAAAGGATTACTCAAACCCTTTAGTTAATGTCTGTGTTTATGATGTATTTTGCCCTATTGGGGCTAAATTTCCCCTTTAACTAGAAAATAAAGTTATAAAAACTTACCAGGAATCCAGTGCCAGGAGAAGCTCCCGATGTGACTTTCCATACCTCCATGTCACATTAGGGCAGCAACATGAAGTCCAATCAAAGGCTTGTCATTCAGACTTCTACCACTATGACCACAATAAACTCACACAGGTTTCATTGTAGGTGACACTGCTCATGTGGAGAATGCACACACTATTTATATATATATATATATTTGATAGATGAAGTTTGTTAGTTTCATGTATCTTCATATATACCTAAACCCTCCAACAGTATAAGGGAACATTCACAGAGATCTGTGAATAACATATGCAGACTTTGTGCAGACTCACAAACAACACCTTGCATGTTGTGAGTTTTATGATCATTGTCTCATCTAATCCTGCAGTCACTGACAAACACCCCCAGAGATATTATACAAACTCACTGTAGCCTGGTCATTCTAAGCCATTGCTGTCCACTGGGATATAACCTAGTGCACTAGTTCTGACTTGGAAAGTATGAGAACTCAGGCCCCCATGCCATTCTGGGCTTGCGAAAGCTCTGAAAAACTCCTGCCTGTTGCCTTTCTACTGCAGAACTATGCACCTAGACATCACAACTAGAATGGTTTGGCGCTGCAGACCACAAAGCCTATGCCATTGGTCAAGAGGGGAATTGCCCCCTGCCCTCCATGACAGCTCTTCCATGGCAAAGAGGCATCCTATCATCTATAGGCATGGATATGTGTCATCAAACAATGCCATGGAGAAAATGAGCCACCCTATACAGCTTACATGAAACAGCAATACCGCCATTCTTTTTTATTTTCTCAGAAACGGACACAGATGATAAAGTTTGACCCTCACTAGTTCTTGAAGATTCATATTTAAGCCCACAGCTAATGCACTGCAGAGGGTAGATTTTCTGTTGCTTGAGAGATGGTAGCAGAGGCAGGGAGCGGTGCGCAGGGCAAATAAGGGTGTTTCATAATTACTACAGTTTGCTAATATAGTTATGGTGCTTGGAGTGTTCCTTTAACTTTACAGCAAAACCTCACCTATATTTTTTTTATTTCACTGCACTGCAACTTTATTATTCATATTTTTTTTTCCACAAGAGCTTACAAGAGCAGTACTAGGAATATTTGGAAGAATATTGATGCTGTCAGCTCACTGCATTCAAATCACCAGAGAGGAATAAGGTCAGCAAATGAACCAGAAAGACAAATCAGGTTTTTCTCTTTCAGATCATGTGATTGTCCTTCTCACTTTCTATGCAAAATATCAAGCTGTAATTTTCTGTTTTGAAACAGGTAAGTGAGCTGTAATTGTGCCATTTTACATTTTTGCTAGAATTAAAGTAGAAAGTGGAGTACATACATACAGTTAGTGAATAGATCATGGGGGAAATAAACGGGCCGATCTTGCACATTCATTTATTTAATTTAATATATTTTAAAGACAAGACAATCATCTTCAATTCTATGCATTTTCACTAGTAAAATAAAGTAATGTAAAAATAAAAAATACATCAAGCTTCGAAAATGAATGGCAGTAAATGATATACAATGCAACCTGCAAAAGAATAAAATAAATGAGCAACACAAAAAGACAGCACGGAATTATGACAATGCTATGGAGAAACATTATCCTTACATGATGTTTAAAACATACAGCAATATATATGCCGACACTTAGAGACTGACAGGAGGTTTTACAAAGAATAATTCAATAAATGTATATGTCCGTGAGCCCCTGAGGGTGTATATTTAATGATTGTTCATGGTCTCACCATCCCCAGCTCTGGTACAGAGGCTCTCACACTTGTGCTGCAACAGATCCACTTTCTGCTTCCAGATACTGCTACTGGAAGCGGCCATGTTGAGTCGTGTCAGGTGACTTCGGTCATGTGATCACAAGACAGGCTTCATGCTTGTGTACTGTAGTCATGGCTTACATGGAGCACTAGGAGGTGTAATGATTTTATTAGTTCGTCGTCTACCAGTTTGTTTGTTGCGTTATGTGTATGAATAATGCATTCTGCTAGTGAAATTGCAATTTTGCATTAAGTTGTGCAAAAAAAAAAAAAGTAAACACAAAGGGTAATTCATCATTTCAGAATGTTATGATATGGAATAGTGAAACTAGGGATTTATGAAGATCTGTAGACACCAATATGGCTTTAATTTCCTTAAAAATAAACCACACTCCTAGGCAATCACTCCTGCTCAGTTTGAACCAAACTAATATCGGTAATGCAAAACTGTAATTCTGCAATATGAGTGTTTTTGAATAGGTGAAGGCTAAGGATAAGTTTTTGTCAATTTGTTCTCAAAATGGTTGACAAAAACTGTTCACAGCCATTTTAACCACAACCACTACATTGAGCTGTAGTAGTTATGATGCTTAGACTGTTGGATGTACAACTATCTTCATTGACTGCATTTTTTTAAAATATTTTTTTGTTAGAGTTGGTAGAACTGATTAGATTTTGTTGGTTTATGCCATTTGAATATAGTGTTATACCTGGAATTTTCTTGTCATGGAATTTACCCCTTACTTAATATACTTTATATATTACATGAGATTTTGCTTGATTTTAGAAATACATTTTAATAAAATTCTGAACATATTTAAAATAAATGTATTTACAATTATTCTTTAGACTGTTGCGTACAGAAAAAAATATAGCCTAGGAGAAAGCATAATCCGATGAAACAGTTTAATAATAATGTTGCATCGATGATTATATTTCTATTTAGTGTTACCAAGTTCTCTCTGGGAGAATCCAGGACTTGTGGGCATGCTAGGAGGTTGGCAGTGACAAGGGGCAGACCCACGTGGAAAGGGGCAGCCCTACCAATATAGTGAGCATTCTATTCATAAAGGGGCCCATGTCAGTCTGGTGTGAACACCTTTCAGACTGACAGCCTCCTTGGCTAACCCCAGACTTTGTACAGAGTGCTGCTGAAATGCTCTGTGCATGGTCTTCGAGATAAGCCATTCAGCAAAGGACAAGTGTGTCTAATGATGCATTCGCGCATTGCTTGCTAGGTATAGCAATATACAGTATCTCACAAAAGTGAGCATACCCCTCACATTTTTGTAAATATTTTATTATATCTTTTCATGTGACAACACTGAAGAAATGACACTCTGCTACAATGTAAAGTAGTAAGTGTCCAGCCTGTAAAGTAGTAAGTGTCCAGCCTGTATAACAGTGTAAATTTGCTGTCCCCTCAAAATAACTCAACACAAAGCCATTCATGTCTAAACTGTTGGCAACAAAAGTGAGTACACTGTAGGCTACTTTACATTGTAGCAGAGCATCCTTTCCTCAGTGTTGTCATATAAAAAATATATAATAATTTTTTTACAAAAATGTGAGGGGTGTACTCACTTTTGTGAGATACTTTATCATGATTATTAAACACGGATTTGGGAACTAGAATCAAAATTGAATTGTGGAGAAAGCAGAAGGGAATTGTAGAAGATTTCAGGCCAATACAGCCAAACTCTACAAATTCTACAACTTGGGTTTTTCTTTCTAGTTTGTGAATTTTGACTTAAAATTTAACAAACCTGGAAGGACTGGAAGCTATTGGGGGCAACTACAGGAATGTTCACTAATTTGAGCAAAACAACAAGAACCCACAGATCTCTCTGTAGATGGCCCTATCATGTGTATCATACAATGTATGGATATGGCAGTTGGAGGCTGTTGGAGTTGCCTAATGTGAAATCACTTATCCCAAAACTACCATCAGTTTGACCTGGACAGGATGACAATATTCACAGAGATTCACAGACTCTGTTTTCTGCTCTTCTCCTCTGACACCAAAGAAAAGCAACATTTCAACAGACCTATCTCATCTCACCTGATACTTACTTGCAAGATCTCACACATAGTCTAGCAGCTACACAAGAATGTATCCCACAATTTCTGTATGCCAGAGGCTAGGGGAAGTTGTCCCCCTGGTTCACTTGACTGCCCTCCCATGATGAAAGCTCACTCTTTTCCATGAGATGTGGAATTATGTACAAAGTTCAAGCTCTTTAAAGTACCTGCAGTTTAAAAATCTGAAAAAAATAAATGTGTATTTAAAACAGTAATTATATAGGTCAGCTGTTTGTGCTTTTTGTTTCATGTTGACATCGGAAAAACCAGTGAATCCTGTTTGTGAAATGTATGCAAAATATGACATTACCTATTGATGTCATCTCAGTCTGTAATGTGGCAACATATATATATATATATATATATATAGTTTTTAAAGTCTTAATTTTTACTGTGCACATTATAACAATCAGACTTGCACTGCCACAACACAAACATAAGGAGACATTGTCATGGCATCACAGACTATTGCACATTTTTTAAAAAAAAGAAACAAATAAACAAGATCTATACCACAATGAAGCATGTTGAGAGTAATACCCCAGGAGGCCCCCCTGTTAGCGAGGTGAGAAGAATGGGATGTCAAAAGAAACAGCTGGTAAGGGTGCATCAAAGCTAACTAAACCACAGCATATTAGAATTAGCTTGAGATGGGGAAATAGAGAGCTGTATGATTAAGTCCCAGTTCACCCTATAGACTGGAAAGAACAAGAAGGAGAGTCAGCGCTAAGCTGACACAGAGAAATATATAATACACAGTAAACGGCTGGACACCTTTACAAAAAGAGAAGTTCCCTCTAATCCCCTCGTAGTAGATAGAATACAAAAACACAAAACAGAAAGGAAGGGTGCGCCTAAATCACATAAAAATATACATATAAGTCCAAAACCTTATCATAAGTCCAGAATGATATGATCCACGAAAATTTGGAGGGTACTTGAGATTGAAGGTAGTCTTCACGGATATACACTTGTAGTTTAGTGGAAATGTGTAGAAAGAAAACAGAAACAAGACCCCAATGGTACAGTATGTAGACAGGGTAAAATACAGAGCTAAAATCCAGCTCTGATATTGAATGCGTGAAGTGGAATAATCCCCACTCAAGGATGTATGAAGTGGCGCTGGTCAGCAGGTATGTAGTGTGAGTCAGAAGTCCAGCGTTGGTACGGTCCAGCCGAAAATGTAAAAGGAGATAAAATATAGTGCTCTCTGTTTTACGGATAAAACAGTATAAAAAGATAAAAATATACTCACGGTATATAGAGCAGGCTATACTGCTCGATATAAGCGTATGGGTGGTATAATCCCCACCTATGGATTCTTTGTCCTTCTTTCTTAAGTGCTGAATATTGGTGTAGCCAGGAAAAATAAATAAATTAAATATAGAATACAAAGGAATATGGCAAACAAAATATTTGGTGCCAAAATAATTCCTTTATTACAAATTATTAAAAAAATATCTAAACGCGTTTCGCCTAAAGAGGCTTCTTCAAGTAGATAATAATAATAAAAAGAACATAGCCTGACATACATAAGTTTATATAGGGTACAATAGTATTGATGGAATTTGAATTTCCAGCCATAATGACGTCATTACAATCACATTAACATAATGCATAAAATAAAAGTCACTTTTAAGTTTAATGGGGTAAAGCAGTATAAAAACACTCTCACTGTGTTTATTTTCGTCACTCTCTCCTGGGAGATGACGATTTTTTTACTAGCCCCTTCTCTTGGGCGTCATCCTTGAGCGGTATGCATGCGTCCCACTGTTACGGGACGCATGCGTTCCATTCAATTGTCACGTGACGCGGAAGTGTTCTAGCCGTGCGTCACGTGACTTCTTTCAATTTCATTTTTTATATGCTTAAAAGCTTCGGTTTTCGGCGTAAATGGCCATACACACCTAGTTTTTTATACTGCTTTACCCCACTAAACTTAAAAGTGACTTTTATTTTATGCATTATGTTAATGTGATTGTAATGACGTCATTATGGTGGGAAATTTTAATTCCATCAATACTATTGTACCCTATATAAACTTATGTATGTCAGGATATGTTCTTTTTATTATTATTATCTACTTGAAGAAGCCTCTTTAGGCGAAACGCGTTTAGAAATTGTTTTTTTTAATAATTTGTAATAAATGAATTATTTTGGCACCAAATATTTTGTTTGCCATATTCCTTTTTATTCCTTTTTATTCTATATTTTATTTATTTATTTTTCCTGGCTACACCAATATTCAGCACTTAAGAAAGAAGCACAAAGAATCCATAGGTGGGGATACCACCCATATGCTTACATCAAGCAGTATAGCCTGCTCTATATATATCTTTTTATCCGTAAAACAGAGAGCACTATATTTTATCTCCTTTTAAATTTTCGGCATAACCATACCAACGCTGGACTTCTGACTCACACTACATACCTGCTGACCAGCGCCACTTCATACATTCTTGAGTGGGGATTATTCCACTTCACGCATTCAATATCAGAGCTTGATTTTAGCTCTGTAAAGTGTGAGTAATACTTATTACTACCATTTTATTATTTTACCCTGTCTACATACTGTACCATTGGGGTCTTGTTTCTGATTTCTTTCTACATATTTCCACTGAACTACAAGTGTATATCCGTGAAGACTACCTCCTTTCTCAAGTACCCTCCATATTTTTGTGGATCATATCATTCTGGACTTATGATATGGTTTTGGACTTATATGTATATTTTTATGTGATTTAGGCGCACCCTTCCTTTCTGTTTTGTGTTTTTGTCTAACCAGTTCACCCTATGCCCACCATGGGCAGAGCGTGGTCCATTTTATTCTGGGAGCACTGCAAGTTCTTAAGCCGATATGAGTGTTGGTCTGTCAGTGCAACATTCATGCGCTGGGTTCTCCGCAGTACCTCCCGAACTTCTTGGGAATCTGCTTTGGGCCTCCCTTCCTAAATCGTTGCCATGTTAGGGCCTTTCCCGGATGCTCCACTGAGGGATCCATTTGACAATTTGGAGCCAGCTGCTGATTTGAGTGGTCTCTCAAGAGCGGTGGGGTGTGTCAGTGCATCTTACTCTCCAGCCATTGCCAAAACCTGTTAAAGAGGTCGTCCAGCCTGGACTGAAAATCACCGAGGGCATTGCTTGGGTCACGGAAACAGGAAGCCTCCACCATGGTGAGTAAGTCATGGTTAACGCCACCATTTTGTGAGGCTGTACTCCATGTGTTTGCCAGGTTGAGGTAGCCTCCCTGGGGTAGACCGGGATCACCCCCACCGGTCCAAGGGGGGGGGGGGGGGTAACTAGGTGCCTGTTCAGCAATTTCTGCTTCTGGGCACCTCTTTAGTGGAAGAGCAGCCGCCTCTCTTGCCCGCTGCACCTGCTGCGCACCAGGTCGCATTTGCCTTGAAGGGGTATATAAAGCTCTTGACACTGCACTGACTGCTACTTGGTACTTTAGTCATGCCAGGAAGCAAATGCCTCACAAGATTAGCCTCCGTTTGAGCTACAGGAGGAGGTAGCAAATTCCTATTTATATCAAAATATTAGAGGAGCTCGTTCAGGCTGCGTCTTTCCTCCATGCCAGTCAAGCCCCGCCCCATAATGTGGCAACATATTTTGATGGAATCTGTAGACAAGACCCTTACTGATTTTTCTATACAGTGAAGTTTTTGTTTTTCTCCAGGATAGTGAAGATATTCTGCAAACCTAAAGAGACTATCTCCTCTCTCTAGAGATAAACTACTTATTCAAGAAACCCCTGTTTGACAGAGGTTTAGGGAATAAGAGTCTTATTTTGGTTTGGGAGGGTGTGCCTGGTACTACTGGCAGAATACTTGGCAGTGTATCATCTAAACTTCTAAAGTAAACATTAAAAGTGTGGCTATTTTACTTTGTTTAGTTTCATTGCATTCCTTTTTATTGTTATATAGTACCTGTATAATGCTTTAAAAATAGGGGTCATTTTTATTCTCGTAAATGTTTTACAAAAACTGTCATTAAAAAAAAAAAATAGGCAAAACTGTATGCTACTTCACACAAACGTGAAAACATAAATCTGTTTGCATATTTCACAACAAAGTCATAACGCTAGAAAACTATATGCTGACAGCAACTGCCTGTAGTAGTTAAATGACATGGTCAGGATGGATGTCAAAATATTTACACGGTTATTCACTAAAATGTGAAATGTTGTGAATTTAAATTGGATTTAAATTTAAGGCCAAAATGCTTTCAAACTGAAACAGAATTGACTGGGGAAATGTTTCTAATTATGAAAGTGTTGTGTTTTGTAGATTCTATATTGAAATGATCTACCAGTTGCAGGGCCGGATTAACATAGAGGCGGTCCATGCCCATGGAATACAAATAAATAAATTTTTTATTGTTTATTTTTTTATTACTCTCCACATGTGGTTGTAAGGAAACAAAACTGGCGTGGACTGGCTGACAATGAAATTAGTTAAGGTAAAGCGGACTTTGTGCACTATGCAAATGCTCTTGCTGCTTCATTCTCTCTAACATTGTGTCATGCTACCTTTCTTCTACGCTCACTACATACACTTTTCTCTGTCCCAGACTGTATAAAAGCTTCTGCCTGCTAATAAGAAGGTTGGGAGAGGAGTGCTAGTCCTTAGAAAGCGCGGAGTGAGCGCATCATTAGACGCATTTATGAATAGCTCAGGTGTTATTTGGTATTGTCTCCTGTTATTGGACATTCAATATTTCTTCCACCTTGAAGGTTCTCTATTAGCCCTCAATTGACTATAGTTCCAACTTGGTTACTTTCGGCTGAATATTGCAGAGTAGCTTTCAATTCATTACAATTTGGGGTTTAGTAATTGTGACAGTAGTCACCATCACTGGGAACATAAGATGGACACTTCAATCAGATCCCTAAATGACTCCTATGTTTAAGTCACCCTGTGCCCATTGTAGGTACAGCGTGTATTATGTATTTATTGTTAATTGTTTGTGTGCTGTCCTGTCCTGCTGATGCTTGCTACCATCTAGGAGGACTTGGCTATGGAGCCTGTATAGCGTCCTCTGTTGGTTGCAGCAACAGCTATATGCACTACCTGAATAGCAAGGCTTGCTAATTTGCATATTTGGGTAGATTTGCATATTGCTAATTCTGCAGGCAGGAGAGACATTTTGTGTTAATTATTATCTTCCCCACCCCTTTATAAATATGTGATTGTGTTATAATAAGTTGCTGTATGTTGTCTGCTATGATTTGGTTATTTGTATTTTATTTAAATTGTCACAGCAATCTACATGTAATCAGTCTCTCGGCTAGTCCCGAGAAAAACAAATTTTTGTATGTCAGATCTTTTTGGAACTTTTTCACAATTTTTAGGGATCCGAGTGGCAGAGTCTTGGGACCTGTTTGCTGGTTGTAGGATCCTTCTAGCCCTGGGATAAATCAAAAGAGCTAGGCCTGAGAGCTGCAATTTCCTTTGTAAAGGCAATAACTATAATCACTGTATTCAAAGTTGCAGCGGATTAGGCAGAGGGGGCGATACCTGCCTGGAAGAAGGGCTGCAGTGGAATTGGCAGAGCAGACGATACCTGCCTGGAAGGAGAGCTGCTGCCTGGTCAGGTGCAAAATCTCCAGATGGACCCCAGTCAAGCTGCTGAGACAGGGGCAGAAGCGTTCCAGGGTCCCTGCAAGCAGCTAGGCAGCGGACTTGGCAGGGTTAACCAGCCAGGGCTGCCATCAGAAATTTTGTTTTTTTTGGTTGG
This sequence comes from Pelobates fuscus, assembly GCF_036172605.1. Lineage (NCBI taxonomy): Eukaryota > Metazoa > Chordata > Amphibia > Anura > Pelobatidae > Pelobates > Pelobates fuscus. Next base: position 76,712,738 of record NC_086321.1, on the reverse strand, counting down.
CCCCTGACAAAGCACAAGGTCTGGGCCCCCCCAATCCCTCCCTCCCGGGCACGCCCACGCCCTACCTAGTCCGCTCACAATGAGGCAGGACTGAATGTGGTGTGTATAGTGGAAGTGAATTAGAATGTGTGTAATGGATGTAGTGTTTGTGTGTATTAGATGCTGTTTGTGCAATGAATGCAGAGTGTGTGTTTGTGTAGCGGATGCAGTGTGTATAGTGAACGCAGAGTGTATTTGAGTAGTGGATGTAGTGTGTGTTTGTGTAGTGGATGTAGTGTTTGTATGTACTAGATGAAATGTGTTTAGTGGATGCAGTGTGTGTATTAGACGCAGTGTCTGTGTATAGTGAATGGAGAGTGTTTCAATTTGTGGTGGATGTAGTGTGTGTACTGTAACTACAGGATGTTTGTGTAGTGGATGCTGTGTGTAGAGTTAATGCAGAGTGTATGTTAGTGTAGTTAATGCAGAGTGTGTGTAAATTTGTAGTGAATGCAGAGTGTGTGTTAATGTGTAGTGAATGCAGAGTGTGTGTTAATGTGTAGTGAATGCAGATAGTGTGTTAGTGTGTAGCGGATGCAGAGTGTGTGTTAGTGTGTAGCGGATGCAGAGTGTTAATGTGTAGAGAATGCAGAGAGTGTGTTAGTGTAGTGGATGCAGAGTGTGTGTTAGTGTAGTGAATGCAGAGTGTGTTAATGTGTAGCGAATGCAGAGTGTGTGTCAGTATAGTGGATGCAGTGAGTGTGTTAGTGTGTAGTGTATGCAGAGTGTATGTTGTATTAGTGTATGCAGTGTGTGTATTGTATTAGTGTATGCATTGTGTGTGTGTTGTATTAGTGTATGCAGTGTGTGTGTTAGTGTATGCAGTGTGTGTGTGTGTTGTGTTAGTGTATGCAGTGTGTGTGTTGTGTTAGTGTATGCAGTGTGTGTTGTGTTAGTGTATGCAGTGTGTGTGTGTTGTGTTAGTGTATGCAGTGTGTGTGTTGTGTTAGTGTATGCAGTGTGTGTGTGTTGTGTTAGTGTTTGCAGAGTGTGTGTTGTGTTAGTGTATGCAGTGTGTGTTGTATTAGTGTATGCAGTGTGTTGTGTTAGTGTATGCAGCGTGTGTGTGTGTTGTGTTAGTGTATGCAGTGTGTGTGTGTGCTAGTGTATGCAGTGTGTGTGTTGTGTTAGTGTATGCAGTGTGTGTGTTGTGTTAGTGTATGCAGTGTGTGTGTTAGTGTATGCAGTGTGTGTGTTAGTGTATGCAGTGTGTGTGTGTGTTGTGTTAGTGTATGCAGTGTGTGTGTGTTGTGTTAGTGTATGCAGTGTGTGTGTGTAAATGTGCAATGTGTAAACTAAATGTAAATGTTATTCCCCCCTCCCTGCTTACCTGTGTCCAGGGAGGGGGGAGATTCCATCCCTGGTGGTCCGGTGGGGGGGGCCCCAGCTCCCTGTTACCGCAGAGGGGGCCCAGGCAGCACACAGCTTCTCCTCTCTTCTCTCTTCTAATAACTCTCGTGAGACCTGGTTGCCATGGCAACGCTCCGCGGGTCGCGAAATTCGCTATCTATGTGTGCAGGGAAAGAAAGTGGGGCCCAGGACTCCCAGAGCAGTCCGGGCCCCCCAGGGCCGCCGGGCCTGTGACAACCGTCATGGTTGTCACCCCCTGATGGCGGCCCTGTACCCAGCCGGGGTACAGGGAACTTCGTCACAGTACTCTTTCAATATTATGTACTATTGTAGTTTTTAATGGCAAAATGTTTTTATATTCTTTCTTTTTCTCCTCAGACATATAAATAAAATGTAAATTATATAAGAAAGCAAGGATGAGGCTGTTGTTTGAAAACAAGTACTGTTGTTTGAAAAAACAAAAAGCCCAAGAAACTGGAGAAAAGGTCACATAATCCCAGCCTGTCTAAGTTGTTTGAGTTTAAGTAAAGGTGGTAATTATACAGCATTATTAACCGACAGAGTGTTAAATTACCTGCTCTGGCGCAGAACGTCTCAGAATCAGAGGTCCCCACTTTCCTGATGCAACCTTTTTAAAGCTGCATTCCATTGCAATGTTTGTTTTATAGGTTTTCTGTTTGTGTCGTTCTGGTGCCATGCATCTCCCTCAGGGTTATTTACTGAACTGAGAATTCAAAGTGAATTTCAAATTTAAGGTAACTGGGAACATTCTCTGTCAGCTATGCTTTCAGTTTAGCTACTCTGGTCTTGAATTTGAAATTCACTTTAATTAATAACCTATTTGTGCACGTTTGTGGCTGCTGCCTGTTGAAATCCATCTTTCCAGCTAATCAGTGTCCTGTTATGTTTTTGGAAAGCCCATGAGTTTGTTTCATATAAGTTTGCAAATTCTGTAAAATTTTGACCTTTGGCTAGTTTCTGATACACTGATCAGCCGCAATATTCAAACGACCTGCCTAATATCGTGTAGGTTCCCTTCGCTCTGATGCGTTGAGGCATGGACTCCACAAGACCTCTGAACATGTCTTGTGGTATCTGGGGCCAAGCAGCATTTATGGCACGTGGAGGTTCAGAGGTGCACAAGATAAGCTCCTGGACGCGATGGGGCCACTGGCCCATGAAATGTACCTAGCGGCCGACGCATATGCCCGGGAAGACTCTTTCACTGCGGATATGGTGCGTGAATGGGCGCACGACATTAGAGAATGGACCTCAAGAGGGTTTTGTTTTATGTGCAATACCAATGCAGCCTTCTCGACTGAGAGGCGCCATGCAGCACTCTTCTGCATTGATCCCAAACTGGCGGATCTTGGGGCGAAAGAACTAGGCTCACAGGCACAGGGAAAACTTTTTGCAGATTCATGAAGAAATTAAACAAGCATGTAAACATGTTCACCTATCTAAATAAGGCCCGTACCTCCGTGCGCAGGGTCTTGAGAGGCAACCCCACCAGGGGTGTTTTTTCCAGGGCTGGCCGGCAAAGGGGCCGTGCCACCAGCCGATTTTGGCCATTAGGCCCCTGTAACGACCCACAACAATTCTACCAGGAAGTGGGTTTAAGACAACAATACCCCTACTACCAGGGTTTAGACAGAGGCTGTGCAGGATGCGGATGTGCCTGCACAAGATTCCCCACAAGTAAGAGACCATCAGATACATGTGCCTACTTTGACCGTTACCGCCGGCCGTATTTCTCTTTTTTTCCAGAATTGCGAAAAACTGTCCGCAGATGCATGGGTATTGCAGACCGTCAAAGGTTATCACATCGAACTTCAGACGTTCCCTATGCAGAACCACTCATCTCATCGCTCATCTCATAGAACTGGAGCTCTACGAATTACGCACGAAAAGAACAATCAAACCCACGCTTGGACGAGAGGGCTTCTTCAGCAACATGTTTCTCATTCGCAAGAAAACCAGCAATCTAAACGTACACATTATAGACCGTCATTTCAAGATGGAGGGAATCCACCTCCTCCGGGACCTTTTACTAGAAAGGGACTGGTTTACGCTCAAAGACGCATACCTGTCAGTCCCAATTCATGAAGACAGACACCCTATCCTCCGGTTACTATGGCACGGCATCCCGTGGCAGTTCACTTGCCTCCCTTTCGGGCTCAGCTTTGCACCGTGGTGTTTCACGAAGATCCTAAAACCGGTGGTGTCCCATCTCAGAGCATGAGGGATCAGATGCATTCTATATTTGGACGATATCCTTCTGTTCTGCAAGAAGAGCAACCTACTATCACAACATACTGTATATACAGTACATTTTTTGTAATCTCTGGGATTTATAGTCAACAGGGCCCTGTTTAATGAAGTTTAATGAACTGAGAATTCAAAGTGAATGCAAAGTGAATTTCAAATTTAAGGTCAAAGTAACCGAACTGGGAAAATTCAGCTATGTTTTCACTTTGAATTCAACTTGAGTTCCCACTTTAGTAAATTACCCGACTGTCTTCTTTATTCATGACAAGGCCATGTCTAAAGGCCAGTAATACATATTTCGTTCCTTATACATATTTAGTTCCTTATGAAAGCTGGGTTAATATATATTTTAACAGAGATAAGGAAATTATAATGAAGAATCAAATGTGTTCTGTGAAAAGTGGTTTTGGCGCAGTGTCCCTGTTTCCTTAACCAGTGGCGAAACTACTGCTGGTACAGTCGGGACATCTGCCGACAGTGGTGGGGGAGGAACGCGACACAGCGCTGAGGTATATTGGCTCAGGAATCAGATACATGTAAATACATCCATTAGTGAATGCAGTGTTTTTGTTTGTGTAGTGGATGCAGTGTGTGTATTTGTGTACTAAATGTAGTATGTGTTGGTGTAGTGGATCTAGTGTCTGTATTTGTGTACCGGATGCAGCATCTGTGTGTGTGCACTAAGGGCCATTTGAAGGAATTTGGGGGGCCCAAGCAAAATTAACATGGAGGCCCCCCAACAAAAAACACCACTGTACCATAAAATCAAATATACATTAAAAAAGTGCACAATAACTAAATCCAACATACTTAAAACACACACACAACAGACACACACTCACACTAACAGACACACACACACACACACACTAACAGACACACACACACACACTCACATTTTTTTTATTTAACCCCCCAGCCTCCTTACCTTTGGGAATGCTGGGGGGGGGGTTCTCCCTCTCCCTAGGGTCTAGTGGGACTGCTGGGCGGTTGGTCGGGCGGCGCTGGCGAAGGAGCACTTTGCCCTGAGCGCTCTGCTCAGCTCCCTCGCGCGTCGCAGAGTGATGTCTGGAGCTGGAAAGTCCTCCCTCGCCAGCGCCGACCGACCGGATAGTTAGTTTGCTGCAAGGCTAACAACATATTTGCCCTGGGCATTTGGGGGCAGCTTTTTTTGCCGCCCCCCGGAAAGTGCCGCCCAAGGCAAATGCCTTGTTTGCTTCACGGTTAATACGTCCCTGGTCGTTGTCTTGGGGATCCAGGCTAGCTGTGTTTCTGTAGTGTCTGTGTTTGTGTAGTGGATGCAGTGTGTGTACTAGATGCAGTGGGCTGTGAGGAGCAGTTTATTTTATGTATAAAAATATTTACTCCCCCTTACCTGCCTTTTACCTGTGGGCAGGGAGAAAGGACAAGAGGGGGCCCAGGGATCTAATTTTCCATCTCCCACAGGATCAGCTCCTCTCCTCTCGCAAGTCGCGAGAGTGTTGCCACAGGACAAAGACACAGGACAAGGCAGCAGGCAAAACTGCATATATATTATTTATTTATTTATAAAATATATTACCAGGAAAGATACATTGAGATTTCTTTCGTTTTCAAGTATGTACCATACATTATGGTACAATAAAATACAAAAACAATATTAATACACAATATATACAAAATTTAACATAGGGGACGGAGCCTAGCATCCAGACTGAGCGGTCGTGCTGAATTTCAGCTCCGCTCTACTCGACCCTTTCTAGGGGTAATTCCCCGAAAAAAACGGCACAACCGCTCACTGGAGGGAAGCTATAATGACGGGGACACCCGGGGGAATCACCCGACACCAAAACCAAGACTGTAACCCCCCCGGGGACCCGACAAAACACCCTGAGGCCTGCCGGAGATCGAGCAGCAGGGAGACGGCCGCTCCCTGCGCTGACTGACCTGGACACGGATCCCCCGGGGTTACCATCTTCTACCCCCCCGCCCCCCCGGACCGATGGGGGTCATCTCGGTCCACAACAAGCGACAGAAATGGCAGTCACAAACAGATCGCACAACTTACTACACTACAACATAATGGCAGCCGAACACATGGCGCACCTAAAATGGCAGCGGCAAGCACACCATGCGAGCTACAATGCGTGCCCGAGACCTTCAGAGAGGATGCGCGACGTCTAGAGGCTGCTTTTGCCCGGTTCTGGCACGACCTAAATGAGCGGCTACATGCACCTCAGGCAACCCAGCAATCCCTGCCGGGACCAAGTGAACTGCACCACCCCCACTGGGAAAAGAGCAAGGTACCACAGCATAGGCAGATGGGGTGCCGGAGAGGAGTTGGGAGTGGAGGGAAGGGGCGCTCTGATCAGGGCAGGACCACAGCCCCCAAGCCACCAACCTGACAAATGCCACGCAGGAAGGGAATCCGCCGCCGCTGGCGGCAACGCCGCTGCAGGACCACCAGCTGTCCCTCTCCCCAAAGAGACTTAGCCTTGAGACAGAGGGCCTGAGCCAGTGAACTCACTATGCTGGGCTGGCCTACTCACCACACTGATCGCCCACCCGGAGTGGAGGCCCCCAAGGATATTGCCTCCCGGCATCAGCCGCTACGCCCGAAAGCCACATCCTGCCGGGTATTGCCCAACGCTCACCACTGCCTTCCAAGAACGAGAGCCCAACCCGGATACTCAACCCTTACCCTCAGCGGGGGCAACCACGAGCTCAAGCGGCGACAGCATCTTACCGAGGCCATGCCTACAGTGGTGTGGGAGACCGGAGCAGTGGGGATCCCCCGGAGCTGGCGGAGCGGCCAAGTGAGAACTGTCCCGGACCTGTCTCCATACCCAACTCGGACAGACAGCAAAGGTATCGGGTGACAGCCGGCCAGTGGGGTGTCTGGCACAAGCTACAGACTGGGCACTATGAGGCTTTAGGCTTCCCTTCTTTACTGCAAAGTGTCACCTTGGCGCCCACCAACCATTGACTCTAGATGTTATATTGATGCCTGTCTGTCTTGCTCAATTTCTTTTATTTTACCTTGCCATGCATGTCTCGAGTTGAGTAGCTATACAGCAAGCTTTTTGTCAGTTTCAAACTCACCAACGAGGCCCTGGGGAGATAGCGCAGCTAAGCGGACAAGGGCACATGTAGGAGTGTGGGGATAGATGCATGGGATTGGTTGGGAAGAATCTGTGGGTGTGATTATGTTCTGTGTAAGACAGTGTGGGGGAGGTCTTACCTCAGTGCCACTTGGGATTCGGGCCAGCAAACAGCTTCCCTCCCGCCCACCCTATACTATTTTTTGTCGCAGCTAGCCGGGGGTATGTCCTTGCCAATTGAGTTTGAGGTTACGTTTAAGTAGATGGAATGAGATGAACAAGTTTTTTAAGGTCTCAAACCTCCCCTGCTCTAAAGGTTTAACTTTAGGTTGCCTGAGGTCTCGTGCCCATCGAGCGTGGATAAGGTCGGCTGATGGCAGGCATTGGAAGGATTTTTATGACGAGGGGGGAGGTGAGAGGGAGTGGTGATTAGGAACCACTCCATGTTTTTATTGGCAAGGACGGTTGGGTCACTGTATAACACTATGGGTGGAGTTATATATGTATATATGTTAATTTATGCTTATTTATGTCTAATGTTTTGGTTACAGAAAAGAAGAGATTTAATAAATAAAGTTATGGATGTGTTATGCAGTAATTTAGTTGTGATAATAAATGCTGTGGCCTGTTTCATCCATACTAAGTGGTCTGTCGTTATTGGGGGGTTTAATGGGGTTAGATTTTGTTCTAGGCTGCATCGCGATTCCCCACTACGTACATACATGCTATATCTCTGCATTCCAGTCATACTAAAATCAAGCGTGTTCCACACACTCGACTAGTTGTTATAACCAGCACACCCAGTTAGCTATACGCCTTTCTACTCTGCTATAGATATAATGGACAGCTGAATATGTTAGTTATTCTGTTTAGAGCAGATTAGTGCAATTATGCTGATCTTTTATTTTAATGCCATGCCAGTACTCAAGAGCATAGTACCCTTAAGCTATTTCAGTTCATGCAAGCCAGTGCCTGTGCCCCACACTACAGCCTGTTATGATCCACCAATAGCACTGTATCTCTCTGGATTGACTGATTAATATAAAAATGTGCAGGATAAGCTCTACTGTTTAGTTTTCCTACTACATGTTTTACAATTGATTATGTTGCTCAACAGTGTGAAATGTCTTCATGTACCATCCATGCACAACTAAAATAAAAAATAAAAAATAAAAAAAATTAACATAGAACAGGTAGGAAATTTATAATCAACCATGAACGTTGCATCCTGTTTTGAGGTATGCAGAGAGGGATCTCTTAAAGAACTTTAGGCTTGGGGAAGATTTTAAAGTGTGCGGGAGGTCGTTCCACAATTGCTGCGCTCTATATATATCATTACTCTCTCTCTCTCTATATATATATAACACTCCGGCCCCTGATTTCTTAAAGGTCTTAAAGTTCTTGCTGGAACCATGGCCCTGCTTTCTTATGGGCTTCTGCGTCACGTGACCGAATTTTACACGGGGAGTGCTGCAACCATATAACAGCCACTAGACGGGAATTTGACCCTGCAATAAGCACATTGCAGTTTCTAAAAACAATTGCATTATTTTACATTGTTGGGTTCAAAGAACAAGGTCGCTGCACCCAGACAAGTTTATTGAGATGAAGTGGTCTGGGTAACTATAGTGTCCCTTTAAAGGGCAAATGTCATGACCCAAACAATGTATGCTCATTAAATTGAGTGTAAGATTGTATCTATACATTTTCCTAGATGTTTTGCTAGCAAATGTATAGATTAGGAGAAAAATCTATTTAAAATAGTCAGTTAATGCCTAAGCTTCACCCCCCTCAGGAGGAAAGCACCCACAAATAACTAATTGCTAATAGGAAGATTATTATTATTATTAGCATTTAAATAGCGCCAACATATTCCACAGCGCTTTTAAATTATAGAATAGGATATTCATAGGTGACAAAGGCCCAGCTTACAATCAATTAGATTATTTGTTAATTTATTTTGCAATATGTACTTTCTATTCCTTGTTATTTCTCGATTGGAGACTTTGAATTTTGAGTATCATATGTTTCCATTATACAATTCTGTTTTCTGTGCATTACCTTCTATATATTTCAGACAAATCTGCCAAATGTAAATGACATAACAAGTTGAAGCAGCTGCATGTCCTGTTGTTTGAATAACCAAAATTCTGTTGAAACTAGAGGAAAGTTCACTCACAATGAGCTTTTGGCTGCTAACAATAGGTGATTTATGTAATGGAATCCCCAGATACAGTCTCAACTAGAATTTCATTCTCTATAGAAATCATTATTTCACCTGTTTCCCCACAATTCTTTTATAGATTTTTTTTGCATAATCCCGATTTTTATTTTCACATCGCATTATCCTTTGTGCTGCTCCAAAAAGTATGTGCATTCAAAAATAATGACTGATTTATTAAATTGTACCAAAAAAAGCCAGAACATACCAACAATTGCGCAAAACTATCTGCAACACTTTGATAAATCTCATCCACCCAATAGTTCCCTTTAAATCCTAAGTAGCCTAAAGTAGAAAAATTAAACTAACAAGATAATACATCATATAATAAAAAAGACAATTTAAGCACAATAACCACAGCAACATGTTATTGTGTAAATGATGTTAGCATGCCCCTGGCACCGTCCCTTCATTGCCAGACAAAAAAAATATTCTCAAAACAGTCTCTTTAAATAGTATAGCGTAAAATAGAGAAATAAAACAAACTGGATAATACATGCTTTTTGTATGCAGTTGTTGACGTTGTGTCAGCATGCCTCTGTTACAGTCCCTCGGGTATGAGTCAAACAATTTTAATGCAAACTGATAATCCCTTATGCTCCCATGAAGTTCCACATCTGCACTGACAACATCAGTTGTGTCCATATTTTGATGACATTAATTGGCTAAGTGATGCTCTCAACCAATGAATGGTGTTCCAACTTGGACAAAGTTGATATTGCTAATGGGGAAGTGGAATTTCTGTATTAGTGATATGGACAATAAGAATCAAAACGCCAGGAGGAAAAAAAAAGCTCAAACGCCAGGAGGATATTACATTTAGATCAAACCATTCAAAAATGTCAGTAGGATTTATGTTGTAGTGGTTAAATGAGTATCCTATCCCTTCACCATTGAATCAACATGTTTTTTTTTAACCTGTTCAACATGACACATTTCTCAAATGTCTCTGTATAGTTTCCATTTATTGCACAGTTACTGTTGCAGTGAAAGATCTGTGACTTCAGCCAGTGAGGAGTCCCAGTGCCTTCATAGACACACTATCACAGGTAAGTGACAATCACTTGTATCCATCCTGTGCCAAACACCACACTCTAGGGACATCCATGTTGAATAGCTTGTTTGTATAGGCAGCAGTGTCTTCTTCTGGTGTGAGAATGACGCATTCAGTGTGCGTGATATTGTATCAATTCTATCTATTTGAAGGCAGAAAAGCGGCTAATATTGCATCCGGTGTCTCGGAGCACCAACATCAATATACTGTCACATTCTAAGACATCTCATTTAGAAAAGGGATTTTACTGCTCCTTTAAAAGAAAATATCTGATATCAGTCTGATTCCAAGAACGTTGTTAAATAATAAAGCTTTTTCTCAGCCAGTGATAAACATGTGTGACACAGATTCATCTAGGGAAGAATTTATTCCAACTATAAAAGCCACAGCCACAGCCAATTTAATAAATGTGCATCACATTCAGCAATCGAAAATAACATTTGCCTGTGTGGGGTTTATTTACTAAATGGTAATCATAGGCCCTAGGGACACATTTTATAATGGAATGGGGCTCATTTAGAGAGTCATAACTCTATCATTAAACTGGTTATCACTTAATGTGTTTCCAGAATGTGGGAGAGCCACTTCTTATCCCATAATGGCAACGAACACCAATTCATATTAAGGGCTTCTGCACACAGACAGGTGTAAAGTGGCCTAGCAGCTGGGAATTAAAGGGAAACTCCAGTGCCAGGAAAACGATCTGTTTTCCTGGCACTGGAGGGTCCCTCTCCCTCCCACCCCCCAATACCCGGTTACTGAAGGGGTGAAAACCCCTTCAGTCACTTACCTGAGGCAGCGGCGATGTCCCTCGTCGCTGTCTCCTCCTCCGCGACTCTCCTCCTGTCCATTGCGTCGGCCGGTGGGCGAGACTGATCCCGCCCACCTGCCGAGGAGAGCTAATGCGCATGCGCGGCAATGCCGCGCATGCGCATTACGTCTCCCCATAGGAAAGCATTGAAAAATCATTTCAATGCTTTCCTATGGGGTTTTGAGCGACGCTGGAGGACCTCACACAGCGTGAGGACGTCCAGCGACGCTCTAGCGCAGGTTTCCTGTGCTATGGACCAGGAAGTTTCCTCTAGTGGCTGTCTAGCAGACAGCCACTAGAGGTGGAGTTAACCCTGCAAGGTAATTATTGCAGTTTATGAAAAACTGCAATAATTACACTTGCAGGGTTAAGAGTAGTGGGAGTTGGCACCCAGACCACTCCAATGAGCAGAAGTGGTCTGGGTGCCTGGAGTGTCCCTTTAAGCAACATACACCCCAAATAGTTGTCTCTCAGTACAATTTGTTGCTTAGCGAATAAATGACATGGTTATTTTAAAAACTTCAGCCAAAATAATGGAACAGGAAGCATTCTCTCAGTGAGGTATTATTTGTTTATAAAATATTTTACCAGAAAGAATACATTGAGATTTCTCTCGTTTTCAAGTATGTCCTAGGTCCACAAAACATTGCATTGATACAATAGGGTACAATAAAACACAGAAACAATATTAATACACAATATATACAAAATTTTACATCAGGTGTGTTCTGTTTTGAGATATGTAGAGAGGGATCTCTTAAAGGACTCTAGGCTTGGGGAAGATTTGAAAGCGTTTCACAATTACATAAAAGGTATGCTATGATTGACTGTTTTAGCCTAAATCTTTAAATTCATTTTGAATTCCTAACACTTCCCACGTTATTGAATAACATGTCTCACCTGACTGTGCACGGCCAAATCAAACCATAACAAAACACACACACAGAAAGCAACATATTCTAGCTGTAAAGATTTCCTTATTTCAATCAGCTTCGTTTAGCTGTCAGTGGGAATACAGAGAGCAGCACTGTAACATTGTATCAGTACTCCTTTCACCAGAAATTCCCAGCCTTGCTGGGTGGCAACCTATCAGCATCTCCCCTCCTCCCATTAGACAGACACCTCCCCCCTCCAGTAGCAGCGGCCTTTCCTAATTTGAGCTCAGTGATCCCAGTAGCTGCAAGCCCTGCTCTGCTGCATGATGTCTGCTTGTAAATTCTTCTCCACTGTCAGAGGCCTCACTTTGCAGGCAAAATGGACCCAGAGGATGAGTGCTGGTGCAGCCTGGATGGTACACAGTAAGGTATGCTGCAAGTGCTTCATATGCTTGTGTGCCCAGCTATGTACCAACTATGCCTATTTCCAGCTCCTTGGCAGGGGTTCACCACATTCCTGGCAATGGGCTCCTGGCTCCCTGCTAAGTGCATTGTTAGTTGGGAAGACTTAGATTGCTGCACAGTCATGTGAAACTGCCTCAGTGTTTACCAGTTCTTTAATTAAAAGTAAACACTGCTTTAAGAAACATATTGGATGTCTGGTTTCCATTAGAGCGTACTGACTGCCAGGTCTGTGTGTGACATATTGCTCAGAAACAGAGACTGCTGTCACTTCCACGCTTTGTCACTTTAGTATGACAGGTTCTGAAACAGTGCCGTTCCAGAATAAAAACCTGCCCTTCACACACCCTTTGTTTACCCTTCTGTATCTATGGATTGGCTTGTACTGTACAATGTAAACAATGTGACTGTGACCTTGAAAAGCCTGGTGTCTCGAAATCAAGTTGACACAAAGCATTATGATCCCCCCAGCCTGTGTCCCTGTTCTGATTTAACCCCTTAAGAACACACGACATGTCTGACATGTCATGATTCCCTTTTATTCCAGAAGTTTTTAAACAGGGTTATTTACTAAAGTGAGAATTCTAAAGGATTTCCAATTTGAAGACTATGGTAGCCAAACTGAAAGCCCAGATGACTAACAGAATTTTTCCAGTTGAGATATTTTGACGGTATATTTGAAATTCACTTTGAATTCTCATTTTGTAAGTGGCAGGATGAGAGGTTGATATCTAATTGGGCTTTGGTTAATGCTTGTGATTAAACGGTCGTCCCTAGAACTCTAAAATCAAAGACTGTGTGACTGTTTAACGATTGTACTGAAGCAATTCGTCCCCAATATGCCCTCTGGGTAGGATCCTAGAAAGCCACTTATTTTCTCTGTACCCATTTAGATAATAGGACTTGCAGTTTACCTCCTATTTTAGCTAAAGTTTGTTTGATATGCAGGTAATGGCAGAATTCAGGAATAAATAACTGATCTGGAACAAAAAAAAAAAACTATGTTCTAGTGAAGTCACAGCTTGTTTATTTTAGTCTTCTTTTTGCAATTTGAATTTAAATTAGCAACGATTTGGAGTTCAATGAACACACCCAAAGAGGTTAATTCCTTAGTCCTGGGCTTAACACATTTGCTTGGATTCTAGGAACCAGCTAAAAGTTGGGAGGCATTTTTTTTTCTTTTGAATGGCAAAATACAACTCTTAAAGGGACACTATATCACTATAGTCACCAGAATCACTACAGCATAATGTAGTGGTTCTGGTGCAAAGACCTGTCCATGCAACTTGCGATTGTAAACACTGCCTATTCTAGAAGATGTCCAGTCTCTCCACACTCTGCATGGAGTCACTGAATGCTCCTTATAGAGATGCATTGATGCAATAAATCTTCGAGGAGATGATGATGATTGCTGCAGCACAGCGCTTGTGCAATAACCTCCCAATACTTTCCTATTGGAAAGTATTTGCTAAGATTTTCAAGAACGATGATTTCAGCCATGGAGGTGGAGCCGGCCACTGTGAAACCGGCACAGTGTGGGGGAAAAAGATGAGTAAAAACCCTTTTCCAAGTGTTTTAGAAGGCAACTGGCTACCTATAAAGACACACACACATTGACAGACCTAAAGACACACACAAATTATTATTTTTTTAATTTATGATGGTCCAGTGTGTCGGCTGAAATATTTAAGCTCTTCTTGCTGTGCACTCTCGTGCGCCTTTTAGTGATGCTGGGACCGGAGTAACGTCATCTCCCAGCACCCCAAATCACAGTGAAAACTTAACTTTTATTTTCCACAGTTAAGAGATCGATGTTTCAATTTGTAACCCAAATTGTCATCAGGATAAAGGATTAATATATGATTTTTAACATTTTGCAAAATGTATTAAATCATTTTGAAAAGCTTATCCAAAAATATTAATCAAGACCTCTGTTTGGTCTAAATTTTGCAATAGTTCAGTGAATAAACCAATGAGTTGAAGCGGTTTTGTTTATTAGAAGTACGACTATAAAAGCAATTTAAAAAAAACAAAAAAACCCCTCCAGGAAAGCTTTTTTTTTTTTCTCTATTAGAGCCTCTGAAAACACAGGGTTTTGCTATTATTTGTGTGCATGTTGGAGTGCTTTACAGGCTCCTTGTAACTCAGTGACCATAGAACTGTTAATATAAGGTCACCTTTACAAGGGTAATTGTGTGTGTGTAATGGAGACTCATTGCTAATCTTCCTACTTAACTCTTTACACTGACTCGCTGATTCTTTTGTCATAGGGCTCTGCTTGCAGTTTTTCCACCAGCAGTAATCATTACGCTAAATTCTACAGTGATCCAGTGCAAGCGGTAATAGACATACCAGACGGATCAACGCTACTTGTTGGTGGTAAATATCATTGTCCTTTATAATCTGTCAATAATGTACAGTCATTTTACACTGTTTCATATCAATTGTCTGCAGTAGAATAGTTTTTATTTTAACAGTTTTTAAGGAATAAAGATGAATCCCTTTTAACCTGCCCGTCTCATTTATTATGTGTATCGGTCATTCAAAAACCTCTTTACGACACTCTATGGAATTTACATTTTAGCTATATGTAGGATTCTGAGATATTTTGATGATGTCACTAATCTTCGAAGATTCTCCCTAAAAGCAAAGCAGGGCAATTCTAAATGCTCTCAGCCAATGAGTGAGGGCTTGCATTGGCCATGCTTTGTCTGTCTGTAGAAGCATCTGGCTTCTCTTGCTGGAGAAAACCAGATGCAGCACGGGCAGTTGCAGAAGAGTTGCCAAACTGTTCTAAAACAGATCAGTAAGTTACATTAGGATGGCACAGATCACTCAGCTCTCATGTGTTTAACCCCTTAAGGACACATGACATGACATGTCTGACATGTCATGATTCCCTTTTATTCCAGAAGTTTGGTCCTTAAGGGGTTAAGCACAGCCTATACTGCAGTGACATATAGCATGATAAGAAATACTGTGTGCTTCAATGTCCCTAGTTATATATTAGGAGGGCTCTGTCAATGAGAGGGCAAATGGCCCAAAATATCCTCAGTATTATTATAATTTATATTCCGCAGCGCTTTACAATAAATGAGACAATTACACAGTGACTCAGGAACAATAGGTAGATGAGGGCCCTGCTAAAACGAGCTTACAGTCTAGGGGAGGTGGGGTGCAAAGTCACAACAGGACCGCAAGGGTGGCAGCCACCAAACAAGGTGGAGTGTGGCTCTTTAGGAGAGCAAGAGGCTGACATGGAAAAGTGTAGATAAGTTATTCTGGGAGTCCATAAGCATATTGGTTTAGTACCAGCTACTGTACCAAGGATGACCTCAACCTGCAATCCATTCTGGTTCTGTAGTGTCTTGATATTTAACACTGGGCAGTGATCACCTCTCTATTCACTAAACAGATGCAATATGTTATGTTGTCTGTTACTGCTGTACTTCTAAGGCAAATTGTGCTGCTGTGATCTAAGAATATGATAACCCCTGTGAGTTAATGAACAGAATAAATCTAGAATTCTGTAATTATAATTTTAAGTTTGTTGCTATGTGTGACATGCATCTTTTTAATACTATCACACTTAGTAAGATACAGAAATACATTATCAACTGACTCTTCTTCGTGGATGCCCCCTGTGTGTATTATGCACGACCAGCTAACAAAACAAACATGTTTCTAAATATTTTAATTCCCCCGCCCCCCCCCCCCCCCCGTGTCATTTGCCTTACAGGCAATGGCAGGTAACTATAGCGTATATGTATCACATTGTTATTGATTTTGTACCAGGAAAATGTATTAACTAAATTTGTATGCATACTTGTAGTGTGATAGTGGGGGACAGAGTCTCTTTTTAAAGTGAAAGGTTATGAACCATTTACTTTATATAAAAGGATATCCTGGTGTTTATCCATTACTTAGCACCAATCCAGCATATCTTGCACTGCCATCGTACAAGCGTCACCCTCTGTCTCCTGTGTCCAGCTCCATCCAACTTAATTCGTTTTGGGTGGTAACACTTCCCCCAAGCAGGCTGCCCTTCTCTCCTAAGAAGTTTCTGCACTGGTGTTAGCATGAAGTCCTGTCAAATTACATGCTTGCGAGAGGAATAATTGCCGCAACTACAGCAGCTGTAGGTGTGCTGTTGGCATGTACAGTGGGTCATTATTGAAGGTTATTGTGTATTTTATCTTCTAGGATTTGGTTTGTGTGGCATTCCAGAAAACCTTATTGCTGGGCTTCTTAAAACTGGCATCAACGGAATCACAGCTGTCAGCAACAATGCTGGGTAAGTACAGGAGTAATGGGTAGAGTGTATAGAAAATACTTCTGTACATAAATGTAGAAGACTTTTATTTATATAGCTGTAACAGGTCATATTTTAGCAGAGAAACGGTGTAGAAGTGGAGTAGATATAGTGTATACGTTTATATTCGTTCATACATTTGAACTTGCACAAATAGCAGTTTGTAGAAGGGAGGTACAAGAAGTGTATTAACTGTTTGTAATCCATAGGGCTTACAGAAGACCTTTGGCAGTAGCCCCTTTTCAAGAGACTGCGGGCCCTCTAAAACTAAAACACAATTAGTCTGCATTTCAGACAAGTATAACTGTCCTTTGACTGTTTCAGCACAAGCAGTAGTTGACCTATACCATAATTTGATTAATAATTTACCAGTGTTCTGTACATCATATCTTAATGAGGTAGCTCTAGGCAGCCATAGTACGAGATAAATGAATAGATAAGTACGAAATTCACTGTAATCAAGAAATAAGAGAGATTTGTAATTTGTTTAGATGATAATGAGCAAATTAGGAGTTGTTTGGGTTTATTTCTTTATTTTTCAGTAAGGTTTATAAATATGCTTGCTTATGGTAGAATCCCTCCATGATATGTTTAACTTTCTGCCAATTGATTACACTTTAAAGAGCTTGCACTGCACTTTCCCCTTGCATAAAAAAAAAAAAAAAGTATTTACTTATTTTTAAAAAGCATGCTCCAACAGCTGTCTATTTGTAGACTTCCCCCATTTAACAACTACACCACACCAGGCTAAAAGCTTGTCACTTACTGGAAAATAAATGTAAAGGAATATACTAAGCACTATAACTATTGCAGTGTGCTGTGGTGGTTATGGTGTCAGGAAGTTCCTCATGCAGCTGCCAGATTGACAGTCACTAGAGTTGTTTCTAGGCATTATTATTAATTTTATCGCCATTTATATAGTGCCAACAGATTCCGTAGCGCTTTACAATACTATAAGAGGGGGGATTTAACTATAAATAGGACAATAACAAAAAACTTACAGGAACGATAGTTTGAAGAGGACCCTGCTCAAACGAGCTTACAGTCTATAGGAGGTAGGGTGTAAAACACAATAGGACAGGAAATAGCAATCAAAAAGGGTGAGTGAGGCAGAGCTGGAGGAGAGAGTAGAGTGCTGCCCTTTAGGAGAGAGCAAGAGACAGGTATGTGAGGTAGAGGTTACTCTGGGAGGCCATAAGCTTTCCTGAATGCCTTTTTGCATACACAGTGATAAAACGGCAGGGACAGACTATAGACACCACAACCACTACATTAAGCTGTAGTGTTTTTGGTGACTATAGTGTTTCTCTAATTGAGATGAAGTTGTTATAGGGGCTGGGATGAGTGGGACTGTGCTTTTAGTTTGCTGATCTAGACTGCACTGTCTACATACTGTTCTAACCTCCCCTCCCTATTTCTGAACACAAAGTTCTTTCATTCTTTGTATAACCTTTTTCAACAAAAATGGAAAATTAGAGGTGTCTAATGATGCACTTGTGCTGCCGAGGACAGTTGGGAACATCAGGGACCAAAATCGAAACCGCAAACGAGGCCCCCAAAATCGAGACTCTTAGGAAGTCTGCTATATTATTGAAAGAATGTTAAGACATAGAATGTAACTTACTTTTTAATAATATAAGCAAAACCTAATCATGCAATGTCATTTTGTATAGAGACTGGCAGTTTCCCAGAAACTTGCCCTCTTTGTAAACCTGGACTGTCTCTTCCTCACCGCATATACCTGGGAGGGTTTAGCAGCAGTATAAAGTCACACAGCAGTGGAGATCTTTCAATATTTTATTATGGATTCATGCTGTTTCTGAGCTCATGAAAAACTTTCTATTTATTTTTCATCTTTCTTTAACAAAATATCTTTTTGCAGTACTTTATTTTTTATTTTTTTATTCTCTGTTTGAATAAGGTTTTTGGTAGATTCAGTTGGCTAATATGCATGATAAGAGAGAAGATAAGTGATTGGAAGCGAGGTAATCTAATCTGTGCAATATATAGCCACTGTTCTATCCTTGGAACATGTGACATGCATGTACAACAGCTGCTCATAGTAACCTAGTCAGTTTTCTTTTGCCTAATTGCAAAAATAAAGTGTTTTTATAATTGTCCCTGCATGGGGAAAAAACCCAAGATGCACCCGTTTTCCCCTCAAATCCATCTACAAGGGTATGACTTGATCAATGGGTGCAAATAAAGTTTAAATATATACAGTACATATTCACACACATAATTACAAAGAGTTAGAGCATTTTGGCCAGGCTTAATTTTTATCAGTATACGTCATGCCAGATCCCCATATAGGTCATTAGGATGTTTTGGCTGTAAGTTGCAGTGTGCACCTCAGGCTTTGTTGCGTAAAAAGAGACACATTGTTAGTAGAGGCACGATCGCCATCAAAATTATTAGGGACCTTTACATAACCACTGGGAAGGCACACACATATATATTTTAATATATAATTACACTTCATCTATGTGGCATTGTGCACATATTGCTGTGCTCACATTTGCACTTATGAACATGATCGTTGTGATTGCATTTTGCACTTTTATGCACATCATTATTTGCACAAATTTGCACTTTTTTTTATATGCATTATGTATTTTGCACATTTATGTGTTCACATTTTTGTATTTCATCCTTCAGCCCTTCATCCTTCTGAGGCAGATAAAATGAGTACCATTAAATTGGGTAATAGTAACAACCCCTGGATGTTGGGCTATGGTAACACCCCCAGGACGTACTTGAAAACCAGAGTAATCTGAATGTACCTTTCATGGTTAAATACTTTATTATTTGCACATATTGTGCTTACATTTTGCCCTTGCCATATGTGCACTTTCTTTGCACTTTATGTATATGGGCCATGTTCTTATGCTTTGCACTTATGCATGTGGCTTTGGATTCACATTAAAAGGAACCTATAGTGCCAGGAAACAGCTGTTTCCTGGCACTATTGGTTTAAAAGGTGCACCCCTCCCGCGGGGCTGAAGGGATTACCTGAATCCAGCGCCGATGTCCCTCATAGCAAGGTCAGGCTCCGTACTTGCTCCTCCATGCCGACTTAAACCGGCGGGGGAGACTTAATGCGCATGTGCGACAATAGGCATTCTCGCATTAGCATTTCCCCATAGGAAAGCATTATTCAATGCTTTCCGATAGGGAAAATCTGATACTGGAGATCCTTGTGCAGAGCGTGAGGACGTCCAGTGTCAGATAACGGACCAAAGGTCCATTTCGATTCTGGAAGCGCCCTCTGGAACTGCATTGTTTAACATTGCAGCACTAAGTGCAATAGGGACACATCACCCAGACCACTTCAATGATCTGAAGTGGTCTGGGTGCTTACAGTGTCCCTTTAAGTACTTTTATGTCCCATAATTAAGATATATTAGGAATGGGTATTTATTTGCACTAGTGTATTAACTGTATGGTAGTTGGTACACTTATTGCACAGGTACAGTGTTTTTACGGAATAGAATTTATTTAGTATGGGGTTATGGGTTGTGTGTTGACTTTTTTTTTTTTCATATGGTGGCACTATTGTATAATGTCTGTATTTTTATGCTGGAAACTGGTAGTAATGAAGGATTGTATTCTTGCGTATTAGGGAATTGTGGTATTAAGTACAGCTTGGAAAGCTGACCTGTGGAAGCAGGGCCGGCCTTAGGCATTTGGGCGCCCTGTGCAAAAAATCTTCACAGCGCCCCCCCTTCCCGTCCCCCCCCTCCCCCACTCCTTACCCCTTCCCACACACCCTGTCACACACCCTGTCGCGCGCGCAGACAGTCGCGCGCGCAGACAGTCGCGCGCGCAGACAGTCGCGCGCGCAGACAGTCGCGCGCGCAGACAGTCGCGCGCGCAGACAGTCGCGCGCGCAGACAGTCGCGCGCGCAGACAGTCGCACACACGCACTCACCCACATTAACACATTTTTTAACATTTATTTAGACACCCCCCCCCCCCCCAGCCTCCTTACCTTTGGGAATGCTGGGGGGGGGGGGGGGGTCTCTTCCTCCCTGGTGGTCCAGTGGCTGCTGGGCTGGGCGGGCGGCGCTGGCGGGCGGCTGGCGAGGGAGCACTTCCTCTGAGCTGTTTGTTTAGCTCCCTCGCGCGCCGCAGAGTGAGGCTGGGAGCCGGAATATGACGTCATATTCCGGCTCCGCCTCCCAGCCTCACTGTGCGGCGCGCGAGGGAGCTGAGCATACAGCTCAGAGGAAGTGCTCCCTCGCCAGCCGCCCGCCAGCGCCGCCCGACCGCCCAGCAGCCCGGCATGTCTGTTAGCCGCAAGGCTAACAAGACATTTGCCTTGGGCATTTGGGGGCGGCTTTTTTTGCCGCCCCCTGGAAAATGCCGCCCAAAGCAAATGTCTTGTTAGCATTGCGGCTAACAGACATGCCGTGTGAGCTATGCGGCCGCATGGCGCCCCCTGCACCATGGCGCCCTGTGCGGCCGCACAGCTCGCACACCCCTAAGGCCGGCCCTGTGTGGAAGTAAATTTTTAAATAGTATAGTATAATTTTTTTTTTATAAATTACTGCTGCATTTTCTGTTGAGGCCAACTGTTTCATTGCCCTTGTATGCACATGCATATCTGTTCAAAATGTTTTAGGGCACATGCAAAGACCATGTGTCCAAATAAAATGTATTCCAAGCCTTACCTAACGTCCATTAATATGCCAGTATTTACTGCATTTATGTCTCAGCACCCATCTAGACACCTAAGACTTTCTTATCTCTGGTTTAACAGAAGGCTTCCACACAGGTATCCTACACATACCAGCCGAAACTCTGTAATGCCCTAATCTACAATCCGCACAGCACAACCCCACAGCGGTTGACACCCTCATAGCCCAAGAAGTGGCTGAGGGCTTCGTATTGGGGCCTTTCAAAACTCCTCCACTCATAGAATGGCGCACTAACCCCATTGGTGTTGTCACAGGGAAATCTTCCCTAAAACAGAGACTCCTTATTGATTTATCAGCACCCCATTCATCGGCCAACCCCAGTCTTAACTCACTCATACCCTCTGAGGAATTCTCCCTGCAATACACCACTATAGATCACGCCATTACCGCTATCATACAAGCAGGGGTTGGAGCCTGGCTTAGTAAGACCGACATTACTAACTCCTTTAAGTTACTACCAATCCACCCCACACCGTGGTACCTGCATGGCATCAAATGGTCCGGGAACTACTACTTTTTCTCCCGTTTAACTTTTGGGTCCAAAAGTAGCCCAGCTATTTTCAACACATTTGCCGAAGCATTGTGCTGGTTACTGTTGAACATAGCCAGATGCCCTACGGTATTACATTACCTGGACGATTTCCTACTGGTCGAGGAGAATACTTCCCCTCCTACTAGTCTCAAAGCTACCACTAAGCTATTTGAGCAACTAGGTGTACCTATCTCCCCTAAGAAACAGAGGGGCCAGACACGGTTATCACTTTTCTGGGTATCCAATTAGACTCAGCCACAATGCAAGCGAGCCTACCACACGACAAGATAGAGAATATTCTCACTTACATAAACAGCTACCTTCAGCTCGGTACTTGCAACCGCAAAGAGCTACAGTCCCTGCTGGGATCACAAATTTTGCTATGCGCATCATGCCTCAAGGCCGCTCCTTTATATCACGACTATTGCATCTTTTCCCACTTTTCCTACATGACACGCACAGGTTGTCCTTAGATACCCAAGCTACGGCAGATCTAAACATGTGGAAGATATTTTTAACCACTTGGAATGGTAACAGTATGTTCCTCCCTCAATTGACTGACTCATCTCCTACCATTTGGTCAGATGCGGCATCTACCACAGGTTTTGCAGCAATTTTTGGGAACGAATAGCTTTGGGGCAGCTGGCCTTCAGCATTGCAGGATTTTGAAGGTTTTTCCACTACCTCAGCTCTTTTTGAGATCTATCCCATTGTGGCGGCTGCCGTAGCATGGGGTCATTTATGGGCTAATATGCCTGTGCGTTGTTACTCAGACAACCAGGCAACCTGTCACATCATCAACAAAGGTCGTTCCAAATCCCTTACGATCATGAGATTTCTGAGGAAACTCACTTGGTTGGCAGCTTGTCATAATTTTTTCCTATGTTGTTTCCGTGTTCCAGGTGTATGTAACACAGCTGCTGACAATTTATCTCGCTTCAAATTTCAGGCGTTTCATCAAGCACTCCCGTCAGCTGCGCCCATAGCCACCATCACTCCAACATTTCAACAACTCATACTGGGCTAGAAACCATCATGCAGCACAGCAGGACATTGTCCCAATTGGCAATATCAAACAATACACACAAAACATACAACAGGGCTTTCACACTTTTCAAAAGATTCCTTCTGGAACATAACATCATGCAACCATTCGTTATGACATCTTTTTTGGGATTTGCTTCTTTTTGCCACCTTAAACTTAAAATGTCATATAACACCATCAAACTCCATCTCACTGGCATTCAACACCATATGCTAATCTTACACCCAAATAACAACAGTTTCATGGCCTCTCTCCAGATTAAGACCATACTCAGAGGTATTCAGAAATCAGAACCCACACATACAGCCCAGAGGCTACCCATAGATAACCATATCTTTGTCTAACCTGCTTGACTTAAAACCATTTGACACCAATACAAATTCTATCATCAAAACAGATAGATTTCTATGGATTTCTAAGACCTAGAGCGTTTACTACAACCACCACGACCCAAACTACTCCTTTCCTCCTCTATTCCCACCTGACAAAACATATCGATCATTCCATCCTGACTTCACCTCACTCCAAAACCAGTCAGCACATGCCCGTAAACATTCCGTACTATCCCACGCACAATAGATGGTGTCCCGTCAGGGTTCTTGATGCATGCATACATACAGCATCATTACTTACTGCCCTCAAAACCATTACTACAGCTACAAGGTTCAGTACTCACCACTACAACCTTCATGACCCACGTTAGGTCCTTGCTCACACAACTGGGCCTCAACGCAGCCAACTACTCAGGGCACTCCTTTCGTATAGGAGCAGCGTCCACATACTTTTTATTATCCTACATTTATTTATGGTATTTCACACTGTACTATCATAAGCACCTAACACAAATATATATATATATATATATATATATATATATATATATTCTCATAATTACACACTTCCGGATGCGCACTGCTAGACACACAAGCATATACTTGTACACCCTTCCGCACATACACAGGTACACTGTGCAACGCACATACCAACACACACTCACACAAATATATTTACATATAGCTGGTTGCGTCCACCTTCATTATTCTTAACTTTTTCCAGCAGAGTGTGACTTCCCTGGGGTTCAGCGGGGCGGAGCTGTGCTACAAGTTGTGGGCGGCCCTTCTTCCAGTTTCCACTATGTGCAAGGAGGAAGGGATATTCTATTACTTACTCCTAGTACTTCTGTATAGGAAGAGAATGGTACACTCCACATGATTCTGTAACAGGCCTAGCCCAGTTAGGGAAGACATTTTATGTGTTACCAACCGGACACCTTAATCGAATATCGGCTGTACCCCCATTATGGTGACCGTGGGTAAACAAAACAAAGCTTTAGTAAGTGGGGAAATAAGCATCAACAAGAGGCCTGAACATATCTAATTTAATCCAGGCTATAGTAATTAATTATTATTATTATTATTATTATTATTGCCATTTATAGAGTCTCCAAGAATTAGGGATCGAATGTTAGAAGAGAGGAAGTAGGGTAGCCAGGCAGCAAAGTGGTCAAGGAAGAGGAGAGGGGAACCAGGGGGACGATAGATAACGGCAATGTTAGCTGAAAAGGCGAATTGAATGAATTTCAAATGATGGGAAAGAGAGGGAATGGGGGGTGGGCAGGGTTTTAAAAGAGCAGTGGGGTGAGAGGAGAAAATTTGTTTCAACACTGGATCAGTGCATATTTTAGCAGTGTTTATTAGTCTACAGTTGCATCCTGGCGTTTTATAAACTGTGTGAGCCATCAGGTACTCTTTACAGGGGACAACAATCTAGAGGTTTGTTGGTAATAAATAAACTGACTGTTTAGCAAAGAAAATCAATAGCGTGTATTAATGAGGCCTTATAGTTGCATATCACCACTGGTTGATGTTGTATTCTAAAGTGGGGTATGGTGAGTTCCTCGGTGTATCTTTTAAGATTTTTGTGTCTACCTAGACTTTAATCACCCATTGCTTCAAAATCCCACTTAAAGAGAACCCTGTTTACTGGCCAGGCTTTGTTTTTTTCCATGTAGGCATTAGTGTGCCACAAATGTATCAACTTGTTTTTGAAGCTGTTGTCAGACATTGTGTCATCAGCTAAAATATATTCTGGAAAGTTATTCTTTGTTTATAACCATTGTTGGGTTTGTGAAATCCTCTTATTCAGAATACCTTAATTTAATAGTCCTTATAAAAAAAAGTCAGCCCATCCTTTTACATAAGAAGTAAATAAGTCATCGGCCTTACCATGTTCATGATTGCTTGGGGTGTGTGTCTGTGTGTATATATGTTTATATTCTATAATCTGTGACTGAAAAGGGGACGAGGTAATGATGGAAAATGACATGTGTGGCATGCTTTAAAAGTGGTCTGTTACCGGCACCTCAGCAAATAAAGGTTAAAGCTTAATCCAGCCATGTATTGGATTTAGCATTTTTGTAGCAGTAACGGAGACATTTGATAATACAGACTGTGCGTGCTGTGCCAAGTATTCTCATGTCAATGGTTACTCTGTACATGGGATTTGCCTTTGTTCCAGTTTATGGGTTTAAACTTTGATATTGGCATCTTGCATGGAATTGCACAAGGCTTCTAATAAAATGGCATATCGTTAAAAAATAAATAAATACAAAACTGATTATATTGCTCCCTAGAATGAAATACAACTGGTGCCCCTGCTTCATAGCATAACATTCAGATTCCACATTGCATTATGCAACTGTTTTTACATCCAACATAGTCTTAAATGGGTACTAGGAGACTCCTAACTTAAATACAAAGTTAGAGTAAAAAAAATATTTTAAAAACCTTACTCGGATGGCTCATAATGTAGTATCAAAACAAAACAAAAAAAAACAGCAACCTTTAAACTAAACTATTCCTTAAAACAGCATTACAACTTTTTTAAAAATTTTTTTTACATTTTTGCTCTGTGTAAGAAATAGTAAGGACTACTTTTTGGCATGGGGAGTTTGATTTTTGTCAGTTCCCTTTTAGTTGCTAAGCTACTCAATCAGTTAAAAGGATCCCACAAACGGGCAAACTGCAGACATTTTGAACAGAGGAGAACAAAGTGGAGGCACACAGGCATTGAGATCTGGTACAAGAAAATAAAAATATATAACTAAAAGCAAGTAAGTAGCAATGGAGTGATTATGATCATTAAGATAGAAGAGGCATACGGAAAGGAAACTGAGTCTGCTTGGTGCAGGCCTTAATATGGTCTTCATTTATGAAAGCCTGTGGATTGCGCTACCTTCATTGGCACACACTAATATATGAAGCCGTGCGTCAGGCTATTGCTTAGCCTGTGCCCAAATTCTGCCTGGCTTTCTCCTTAATGCTGATGTCTTGTTCTTTACATATTTAAAATAGTTGTAATGTTCATCAACAAGAGAAATTGTCATATGATTTTTTTTTTTGGGGGGGCGTAATGCAGCCGTGCCATTTGCTAAACACTGCCTAGAAAGGAGGAGGGACAAAACGTGATCTATTGAGCTGTGATATCACACAGCTCTGTTCAGGAACCACCAAGAAGGCAGGGGTATTTTAGTATGGGGCGAAGTACAACAGAGAAGGCAGGGGTATTTTAGGCTAAAGAGCTGTATTATGCCCAATCGTTGTTTTAATGGAGTTATGGCAACGTGACCTTCTTGGCATGTTCACATTTAAGGATCACTAAAGTCACCATAAATACTTCATCTTAATGAAGTGGTCTGGGTGCAGTGGCTTTGTCATTTTACCCTGCAATATAAAATATTGCAGTTTTGTAGAAACTACAATATATACATTGCAGAGTTAAATATGTCTAAAGTGGCTGTCAAACTTTCTCATCCAGAAACAAGTGAAACTCTGTCCCGGAATCAAATGCTGTTGATGGCAGCATTTGATTGGAGGAGTGCGTTGTTTGGCTGCTCATGCGCATTTCCAATCCATCCAACGGATTGGATTAGATTGTGGGTGATGTCAACCTGGATGCGGACATCACCATTGGAGGAGCTGGATACTGCAGTGGAGTCCCGACACTGGAAATAAACTAATTTGTCTTCATTTAACTTAATTTTACTAATCAAAGGGGGTGGACAATAGTCACTTCACTATAAGGTAACCTTTTCAGAAAATTATTTTCAATATAATATTGATATTTTCAGAAATGTAGGTACCCTTTAAACCCCATTCCTTTGTGCTTATTGCTCAAGGAGCAGCCTATTTTCACTCAATGGAGGAATTTACACTCTGCCTTGGCCTTACAAACTTTCACATGGCATGCACACACTGCAAGTTAGTGGGCAAACACTGTGCACAACCCCGATCACAAAACTGTGCAAGGGATGTCCCTGAAATGCTGCTGTGGTCTGACCTAAATACTTTGTAAACCACTGCCAGATTTTAATAAACCACATATCCTTGAAAAAACAAAAATAAGATGTTTAATGTTTTGCACTTTGCAGCGTTGATAACTTTGGCTTGGGTCTCCTGCTTAAGACAAATCAAATAAAGCGAATGGTCTCTTCGTACGTGGGAGAGAATGCTGAATTTGAAAGGCAGTATCTTCAAGGAGAGCTAGAAGTGGAGCTTGTACCGCAGGTAATGAACTGTGCTGGCAGACATCGTTAAGAGTTTTCTGTACGTTTCTCATTTAATCATTACTGCACATAAATAAAAAGTGACTTCACTTGGTACAAAATTCAGAAAGATCTCTATAATATTCCCTAAGCTCCTGTTGAGAACTTCAGTTTTGAACACAAAAATAAATCGGCTAACATGTTTTTTTTTTTTTTAATGCTATTAAAGCAACACTCCAAGCACCATAAACACTACAGCACACTGCCCTTGCATCCCCCATATAGATCATCAAACTGTTCTGCTATCTAACTGACAACTTCCCTAGGGACTGACGGTCACCTCCTCTGAGAGCTGGAAACTCTCTCTAAGCCAAGCCCGGTGGCTCTCTGAGCTGGCCCTACATGCCATGGTTTAGCTTAGAAGAGCTATGGAGCTTCTGGCTCTTGGTGGAAGAAGTGACATCACCTGACATAACTGTTGTCAAATTGTTTGAGTACTTTCATTGTGGGGGCAATGGATCGGTGCCAGGACGCTCCTGGTGCCATAACCGATAGTGTATTGTTGTGGTTATGGTGCTTGAAGTGTTTCTTTTAAACACTCTGCATTTTTGTTGGTTACCATTTTTTGCAATTATGGTACCAAGTCTTGAGCAATTTGGTAGCCATTTGTTTGAGTAGTGATAGGCAATCTTTTAGTAAAACTTTTACGTTGGGTACCAGCTGATTGTGCTGTGAATGCATGTGTGTGGGCTGTGTGGGATTTTGTGTGTGGTGTGTAGGTAGGTTGCTTACAGTATTTGTCTCTGTGGTATGTGTGTGTGTGTGGCATGAGGGGCTATCTGTGATGTTGTATATGATGGCTACTTGTGTTATATGAATGTTGTGGAAATGACCTGACTTGAAGTGCCAGATCGCAAACCCACTGGACACCATAGGCAGTCGAGACACTGGGGCACTTTGGGCCAGCTGGAGGGATGTTTTAATCTTTCCATTTGGATCTGCAGACTCTTGTGACATGCAATGGCACCCTGTGTGCCATAGGTTGCTGACCCTGTTCTACAGTATAATTGTTAGCCCATGGTGCTTCTTACATACTGAATTTCTACACAAACACATTTGTTTAATATAGAGGCGATGTAAACCTATGAAAACTCTTGGAAAGTTACCTTTCTCTATTAAAGTCCAATTGCTGGAACGTCAGAGGATCCCCTAGGTACAATGTAACATTTTATTGAATTAGATTTGCTGCCTTGTCTAAGTGCAATAACCAGTTCTTATAAAGTGTTCTGTTTTTATTTTTTTCCACCAGGGAACGCTTGCAGAGAGAATTCGAGCAGGTGGAGCTGGGATTCCAGCATTTTTTACACCCACAGGTTACGGCACATTAATCCAAGAAGGGGGAGCACCAATAAAATATAATAAGGATGGCACCATTGCAATAGCGAGCAAAGCTAAAGAAGTAAGTCCCATTTATTTTGTCCCTTTCTTATTCATTTTTACTGCTCCCAAGGCACTAATAAAATGAACACTTCTCAAATGTATTTGCTGCTGGCAGAGAAAGCAAGGGCTCATAAATGTAGTAATTGTTAAATAAAATATAAATATTTGCTGCCCTCCAGTGGCAGCCTTAGCTCAAGCTTGGAGCACTGTATTGTTTGCTTATTAGTAGTTTTTATATATTTGTTCTATCACTTGAAATAGAATTTTTAACGAATAGCTATAAATGTGTCCAGTAACTTAAGGACCAGTTATGGCCTGTAACTCTGTGTCATAACATGTTTTGTAAAGCGACACTGCTATCATCATCTGCATGAGAGCTCATAGTATAAGTAGGTTATGGTGTAAAGGGTCTGTTGGCTTTGCACACCCAGTTATGGTCACAGACCTATTTTGGAGTTGTTAAACAAAACCTGGATTTTTTTTTTTTTTTCCGGTTTCTGATGCTCTGGTACTGCAATCCATGTTAACCTTTGCACCTTACATTCTGCAAGCTTTGTTTGCAATATGTTAAGATGTATGTGCAATATTTACTATGGTTGGAGGAAAGCAACGGATTGTTCTACCCACACTGCGCAGATTATATAAATTTGACAGATGGAGGCTGCTTGAGTTGTCCCAGCAATCTGTCTGCTTCCTTTGACCATTTTCACCAGTGTATAATCTTGACCCAAAACTTCTTGCCATGATCTCTACATGACACATACTCATCAGTCAGTCATAACCTGGTGGCTTTGACCTCCCATAACTCAGTCACCTGTGAATTTCCAGTGGGCCAGTCCAGACCTGGAGAGCATTAGAAAATCGGCTCATCAGCCTGATCACACTCACGGTGCTGTGTTTGAAAGCCCTGCATGGACCAGATGGCAGTGATTATTTTTTTTTTTTTATAACCCCCCATAAATGGCCTAATACATTCTAATTGTATTGCTTTGCTTCTGTATACATTGTGTGTTGTGGTTTTTATTCCCTGCCCTTTATTTAAAACACATGAGTGTGCTCAGGGAGTAATTTGTGTGAACTGTTAGTAATTTATAAAAATACTAATGCACATGTAAAATAGGTAGCTTTTTCTTGTGGTCTCTTAATATATAAAAGCATTATGAATTGTAGGATTCGTAAAGTGGCAGTGAATGTTCAATTACTTGGACTAGGGATAGCACATTTAGAGATGTGTTCTACACTAGTGATGGGATTTGTCCTTTGTTTATTCACAGCTTCATGTTATCACACACACCAAGAGGCACATTAATAATTTTTTGTGGTTACCCAATGAACAAAAACCTATATATGTCCATAGAATTTGGAAAACAAACATTCAGACTGACACGTGTTCCGTGTAATACATCACTTTTTGAATGACATATGTTTACGGTGTTTTTCACTAAACCATGAATGTTAAGGAATTCACAAAAGAATTGCAAAGTATAGGCAATTTGAAAAGCGAAAATAGAGCCAAAAATTAGGTACACTAAAGAAACAGGGGGGGTAACCCCAGAATAGACCATATCAAAAAGAGGGGGGTAGCGTACCTACACAGTCTGGAATTAAAGTAAAAAAATCATGACTTACTTAGAAATCTCAAAGATAGCGGACTATTCACTACCAGACATAGTACCGGATTAATAAAATAAAAAAAATTTATTCATAAAGACTTATAACAAAAACGATGTGTGGTGAAAGTTTCTGTGTACAAACGATGAACAAATTATGGGTATTAGAAATCTATACCCCGTTAAAAATACCTAATGGTATAAAAAGTCACAGTGTAAGCTAGAGTATAATCTATAGTTGTGTGCAACAATCGCTTACAAAGAAAAATTGCAACATACAAAAATAGATAAACTGTCAGAATTATCTAGTCTACCTAACCGTTGATGCCGGAAAAAAAAAAACCAGGACTGATTAGGACTTTGTAAGCAATTGTTGCACACAACTATAGATTATACTCTAGTTTACACTGTGACTTTTTATACCATTGGGTATTTTTAACGGGGTATAGGCAATTTGGAAACATTTACCAACTGTGATTTGAAATGCTCTGGTCAATTCTTTACCATTCCCTATTTTATATTCTAACTTTAAAAGCAAAGCACATTAAAGGAGGTTAGATCTTTCACTAGGTGGTGGTATTGGACCAGTAATCTTCTGTTTAACCATGATAATGTGTGTTTTAATTAAGCACTGTTTGTCAGCATTAAGATGTAAACTGATACATTACAGCAAAACATCTGTTTCATGGATAGGGGGGGGGGAGGAGGGAATAAATATAGTCTTTATATACAATGGGTTATAAGCTGGGACCTGCAGTGTTTGTCTTCTTATTTGTTGCAGATACTGGGTACATTGCAGTCTTAGATAGCATTACTTGTTTTATTATTTTCTTAATTTTATATTCTTCCTATATGTCATACAGACTTCTCTGATTTCAAACACTGTTAAACTTTAACTTTATTATACAAATGACTGACCCTGACACAAGTAAAACTTTTTGTTTGATTTATCTAGTAGTTCTGTTTTAAACATTTCTATTCCTCGTCAAAGGGTTACTCCAACCCCTTGACCATTTCAATACAGAGTTTAACACCATTGCAGACAGAGGTAATTGAGACTGACTAATGTTTATTCTATGCACAGAATGTCAATCATTGTCTAAGAACAGTCAGTTGACACTCTCAGACAATGAATAAACGGTTGGATTGGCATCGGGCGTCTGCAGCTCTGGGACCCTTTTCACCAAGGGGGCAAATCCTAGTAAAATGTTTGCCCATTAGCGCGGAATGGTACCAGATTATTCCTACTATGAAAGCCACTATTGCAGGTAGTGATGGGTGGATTATCGCTTTAATGCTAGTTATAAAGCAAATATTTAGCAACATTATGTGTTATGTGTTTATTGAATGCATTGATGCAACTTTTCCTTGTATGTGAACCTCTAGGGCAGCAATGGCGAACTTATGGCACGCGTGTCACAGATGGCACGCCGAGCACTCTGTGGGCACGCAGCCATATGTCGCTGGATCGCTTATGGGGGCGCAGCTGACACCGGTCAGCAGCCTTAGGCTCCCCCAGGCGGCAATGCAGAGTAGGCGTGCGTCTGCCTGCCCAAAACGGCAGGCGCCTACTCCGCTTTCGTATCTGTGCGTGAGTGGGATGGAGGACTGTAAGGGAGCACTAACTTACCTGCTGTTCCAGCACAGCTCCCTCCGCTGATGCTGCAGGGAGACTGGAAATGACGCCAATCAGGCACGGCTGCCTAATTGACGTAATTTCCGGTCTCCTGGCGGTATAAGCAGAGAGCCCGGATAGAGCAGTACTTAACAGGTAAGTCAGTGCTCCCACACCCCCTCACAGCAGCGGGAAGGAATCGGATCCACCAGGTAGGGAGCCTCGGTGGACTTCAAACCCCCCACCCGCACCAAAAAAAAGTTAAACATTATCTGTGCTGCGAGGGAGAGGGGGATATGCTGGGGAGAGAGGAGGATAATTAGTTCGGGCAACTGTAGGAGTTGTTTTTTCTAAACTTAAACCTCAGTATTTAGTTTTAATTGCCCTGTTGGCACTTTGAAGAAAAAAAGTTGTCGTGTATTGCGGTTTGGGCACTCAAAAAGGTTCGCCATCACTGCTCTAGGGTAATCTGCCCCTGTCACCTGAAATTGTCTTTACATAAATCTGTTTAAAAAAAATTAAATAATAAAAATCCTACTAGCATATTGTTATACTATAACCTAGATATTGTACCAATTAAGACCTGGCAGTTACTATGTGTGGAGGTGGCTGTCAAGGCCACTCATTGCAGTGACTGTTGCTACTGTAAAAAAAAAAAAAAAAAAAAGCTTCCAGGCCTGTTCTGTGAGCAACCAATTAAAACCTGACATTCAAGCCGATGAGCTGTGCTACTCGCGGTCTGCCATTAGTATGTTGAGGTTATCAATTAATCCATCGCTAATATAAAAATTGCAAGCCAACTACTGAACAGTATTAAAATATATCAGCACACGATCCATGTGTTTTTTGTTTTGTTTTGTTTTTGTTTTAACTAATTAATATCTGGTGACAGTCACATTAAGGGTTGTAGATTTTGTTTATTTTTTATTCCCCCCCTCCCCCTCTTTCCTACCAAGACCGGTGTTGAGATTTGTGAGATGCTGTTTTCTTATGACTATGTATGAGTTTGTATGGTAATTTTTGTAGAGACTTCATACACCATTTTCATGTTCTACCCTCCATCCAGGTCAAGGAATTTAATGGGCGACATTTTGTTATGGAGACCTCCATTACTGGAGACTTTGCATTGGTAAAAGCTTGGAAAGCCGATCGTGCGGGAAATGTTGTGTTCAGGTGAGAATCCAGGGGAGAATTTAGCCTCCAGTCATCAATGAACTAGAATGAACTTCTTGGAGCTTAACCTTGATGGGAAGTGTATAACACAGAGAAAGATGAGATTATTCGTATATTTTATTACTTTTTTTTTTTTAATTTTGTTTGATTTATATGCCACCTACATATTCTGCGGATCTTTAAAATTATAGAACGGACATATTAGAGGTGAAGGCCCTGCTCAAAAGAGCTTACAATTTATGAATACCTAAGAAAAAAAAAAAAAACTACCACTAACAGTCCCATGTTTGCAGACACTATGCAGGTTTTCATTTATTAAGAATTCTGAATGGTGCTACTAGCGCAAGCTTATTGAAATGGTTGGTTGGTTTGTTTGTTTATGTGTATGTAGACGTCATGCAGCTTGAATTGCTCTGATCACATCCATAGTTGTGCATGTTTTAAGTATGTGTTTAGATCATATTTTTACAAAAGGGAGTATCCAAACAACTTTTTTTTTTTATGCAAATTAGTAGGTACTTAAAGGTACGCTACACTAGATTATTGTCACTGTGTCCCTGCCTTCCTTCACATTCACCCAGAAAATGCTTGCAATAATGAATTAATGTAGTATTATTGACAAGGAAAGACTCGAATATAGAGTGCATTTTAGTACATAATATGCTATTAAAGAATGGGCCACCGAGCTAACTTTGCAGTTGAAGAATGACTCCCCAAGATAATTCCAAGTGTGCACTTGAAGTCACTGCAACAACTTGAAAACTACTGCTCTGTACCTCTCTCTCTCTCCATATTACCTTAAATTAAATCATTTCTGCTGATATTTAATTTACACCCCCTGGCCACAGGGTAAATATAGCATTTATACAATGTATGTATATCTCTATTACTTGTCATTCATGATGAGATTTCCCCCCTCCTCCCCTTCTTTTCTCAATTGTCTGTGAAAGTTCAGTTGCCTCATAGATGGTTTTGGTCACCAGGGCAACGCTGACTGGCGTAGCCTTGTGACAGATGCCTGCAGCATATCTGGCTTCTGCCTGGCACTGCGCATTCTATACATATTGATT
Source organism: Pelobates fuscus (assembly GCF_036172605.1). Taxonomy (NCBI): domain Eukaryota; kingdom Metazoa; phylum Chordata; class Amphibia; order Anura; family Pelobatidae; genus Pelobates; species Pelobates fuscus. Next base: position 76,678,538 of record NC_086321.1, on the reverse strand, counting down.
TTCTTAATTTCTGTGTTTGAGGATCTGACTTGGCTGTCTGTTAGGAAACAAAACAATGTATTAATGCATTTAAACGACTGGCAAAAAAAAAACCTTTTTAAAATAAAATAGATTTAAGACGGGTCTTAAAAGAATGAGATTAATCTCGTAGAGCTCTATTTAACCCTGTAAGGGGGCATTCTATACATTATAACGCTCCCAGCTATATTTGCAAATGCAGAAGTTGCACTTCCAACTAAGCAAAATCAATTTCACCCAAATTTGATTGAGTGTGTCAGCTGACAAATCAGCCCAAAAATATATTACAAATAATATATTTTATTTTCCTTTTTCACAAAACATAAAAACATACTGGATTTCAACTATTACTATCAAAAGTAAAGTTGAAACTGGTTAGTAAAACACTGCAATATAGTGCTATTGACACAGCAAAACTAGTCTGCCAGCTTCGATTCATATGATTCCATTTGGGCTTCTAGACTTTGAACCTTGCCTGCCATTCAGGGCCGGCGCTTCCATTAGGCCATGGGTCAATGTGCGTGTTTGTGTCTCTCTGCATGGGTCAGTGATTGTGTTCCTTTGCGTGTGTCAGTGAATTTATCTGTACTAGGGTCACTGATTGTGAGTATGTATGTATGTGTCCGTGATTGCATTCAAGCACAAAGCACAGTATTAATTAAAAAAATATATATATACTTTTAAAGGCTTAGTAGAGAAGTGGCGTAGTAGAGAAGTAAAACAAGAGATTAAAAATAAGAAAAGGGCACTTAAATCATTTTAATTGAACAAATCCGAGGCATCCTATATAAGATATAAGGAAGCCAATAATGTTTGCAAAAAAGACAATTAAAGTGGCTAAACTAGAAAATTAGAAATTGATAGCCAAAGAATCCAAAACCAACCCCCAGAAATTTTAAATAACTATTTTTCTCCCGTATATATTATTGAGGATCCCATGGCAAGATATATGCAAATGATTGCTGCAGAATACTTGCAGATAACTTGTGCTTGGATGACTCGAGACAAGGTGCTACAGCTGTTAGTGAAAATTAATGTAAATAAAGCTCTGGGGCCTGATTGGTATTCACCCATGAGTACTGAAGGAGCTAAGTGGGGAAGTAAGTGAACCTCGATATTCAATCTTTCAAGATTCTTTTGTTTCAGATATTGTACCGGAGGATTAGAGGAAGGCAGATGTTCCTATATTTAAAAAGGGTTCAAAATCCTTGCCTGGAAATTATAGACCTGTGAGCTTACCTTCTGTGACTGAGAAAATATTTGAAGAGCTATTAAGGGACAATATTCAGGAATTCATTGGGAAGAACATTGTTACTAGCAATAATCAGCATGGTTTTATGAAACATAGGTCATGTCAAACTAACCTAATTGCATTCTGGGAAGAAGTAAGTAGAAGTATAGATCAGGGTGTTGCAGTGGATGTGATCTACTTGGATTTTGCCAAGGCATTTAATACTGTTCCTCACAATAGGTTAGTGTTCAAACTAAAAGAAATTGGTCTAGATGAATATTCTTGTTCTTGGGTAGAACATTTGCTTAAGGATAGAGTACCATGAGTTGTCATTAATGGTAAATTTTCAAGTTGGACAAAAGTGGTAAGTGGTGTCCCTCAGGGTTTTGTTTTGGGACCGCTTCTATTTAACATATTTCTAAATGATCTTTAAATAGGCATTGAAAGCCATATTTTAGTGTTTGCAGATGAGACAAAACTTTGTAGAGTAATAAAATGTGAGCATATTGCTTTGCTGCAGAGGGATTTAGATAGATTGGGGGACTGGGCACTAAAATTGCAGATGAAATTGAATGTAGAGAAATGCAAAGTTATGAACTTCGGGGTCAAGAATGCACCAGCAACTTACACCCTAAATGTTAGTGAATAAGGGGTAACCACACACGAGAAGGATTTGGGAATTGTTATAGACAACAAATTAGGCAGCAATATGTGATGTCAATCTGCAGTTGCTAAGGCCAATAAGGTTTTGTCATGTATAAATAGGGGCATAAATTTTAGGGATGAAAATATAATTTTGCCTCTTTATAAATCGCTGGTAAGACCACACCTTGAATATGCTGTGCAATTTTGGGCACTTGTTCTAAAGAAGGATGATATGGCTTTAGAAAAAGTGCAAAGATGAGCTACAAAATTGATAAAAGGAATGGAGCATTTTAGTTACGAAGAAAGGTTAAAAATTGTTAATCTCTTTAGTTTGGAAAAATGACGCCTCAGAGGGGATATGATAACATACAAATATATTCGGGGCTAGTACAAACCATTATCTGGAAATCTTTTCATAAACAGGGCTATACATAGGACACAAGGTCATGCATTTAGGCTTGAAGAAAGGAGATATAAGGCAAAGAAAAGTTTTTTGTTTTTTTTCGTTTTTTTACAGTAACCACTATAAGGATGTGGAATTCTCTGCCTAAAGAGGTGGTTTTATCAGAGTCCATTCAAATGTTTAAACTGCAATTGGATAAATCCTTCCAAAAACATAACATACAGGGATCTAATTAGTGTGGTAATAGCTGCTTCATCCAAGCAGATATCTAAATGCCATTTTGGGGTCAAGAAGGAATTTTTTCTTAGTTTGACGCAAAATTGGAAGCGCTTCAGACTGAGTTTTTTTTTGCCTTTGTTTGGATCAACAGCAAAAACATATGTGAGGAAGGCTGAACTCGATGGACGCAAGTCTCTTTTCAGCTATGTAACCATGTAAAGGAACACTATAGTGTTAGGAATATAAACCTTTATTCCTAAAACTATAGTTCTTCTGTCCCTACATAGATTCGATGGACTGTGTAAAAAAAAAAAAAAAAAGCTTGCCTTGTATATTTTCCCAGCGTTCTTCCCCCTCTGAGCTATAGCTGGCTCAGGTTTTCTACGGGGAATACCGGGTTTTTAGTCTTTCGTGTTATGGGCCAGAAGGCGACGGAACTCTTTTCCTACGCATCTTTGCACATTGGCGTTTGCACACTTTGCACACTAGTTTTTAGCATAAATTGTTATTGAGGTTACAAGGTGGTCATTAGTTGTCAGCATGCTCGGTGACTGGATCAGTGATGCTTATGAACAGTTGCCTTATGCATTTTTGTAAGTTATGAGAAAGCCAGATAACTCTGCATAACCCTGTTGTCTGCAAAATTCGCATTGATTGTTATTCAGTAAGGTGAGAATTGCTGAGAATTGAAAGTAAATTCAAAGTCAAAATAGCCAAGCTAATTCTCGGTCAGATATTCTTCTTATTTTGCTATTTAGGCTTTTTCAAATTGTGGCATTTACTTTTGAATGAGTGGACATATAAACCACTGCCTGCTCTAAGTGATGCCTATAGACAACTGCAAATGGGCCATTGAAAGCTGCAGAGTAGTAAGTTTCCCCAGACATTTACAAGCTGTTTGTAATATAAAAAATGCATTATTTCATTGTCACGAGTACCCATGCTTGAGTCAAAAAAGGGGCATATATTTTACTTGATGAAGCGGCCTTTAACAAATTGTATCTGCACATTTTAGGTGTTATAAGGAAATGTAATTTACATTTCTCATGGTTTCTGCAAAACCTGAAAAGAAGGCTTCCTTAACAAACTTCTAAAATAAGTACTTTTATAATTTGGCATTTTTATAAATTAACCTTATCCACCCCCAGACAGCCGGTCATGTTATTTCCTGGTTGCTTAGCTCAGAGAACCTGCTTAGCAAAGACCTATCATTGAGCTGCATTGTGAAGTCAGTGATTGGACAGCCACAGACAGTCTGGACAGGGCTGGAAGGGGAGTTTGCAAGAGACCTGACGATTTGTTTTGTTTTTTTTGTTTTCAAGCTGTCTTCAGATAAATGCATAATTAAATGTGTGTTTTCATTGGAATATATCTACTAAATAGTGATATATATACTATTTTATATCAATTTTTTTTATTTGAGCATTTGTCTCTTTAATTGAGACATATTGTTAAAATGTCAATGTGCATTTTCCTCAGTTGACTTAACAACAATCAAGGAAACAAGGCATCATAGAAAAGGAACCTGCATTAAAACACGTGGAAAAACAAAACATTTATTAGTTTGACATACATGAATATGTTTCTACACTTTATTTGAAAAGAAGATACAGAAATATGTTAAAAACGCTATGTAGAGGAATATCATTCTTTAAACATGTCATACATTCTTTTTTATTGTTATTTTTTTTTAAACAGAAAAACTGCAAGAAACTTCAACCAGCCGATGTGTAAAGCCGCTAAAGTGACCCTTGTTGAGGTGTGTACATTTCTTTGCAGCTTTATCTGTATATCCAATTTCCACATGCATTTATGTAGCTAAACATCTTCATATCCATTTGAAATCCCAACAGAATGTACTCCTCATTACTGGCACCTCTCAAATTACAGTGTAATCTGCTGTGCAATGTTTGCTGCAGCTCTAGGGAAACTGTGATGAATTTCAACCTTTTTTCCCCTCCTTTCACAATTGCATTGCGCAGCTCTCTTGTAGGCTTTTTCACTCAACTCAAATTTGGCAAAAATGTTGTCTATTTCCAGCTAAAATTTGCAATTACCTAACAAATATATGGTTTATTAATTAACCTTGTGCCATGACAATTACACAGGTTTTCATTCGTGTATCTACCCCCTTTACCTGTGTTAAAATATATGTGCCAGGGTATACGTAACAATTATTTTTTTTTTAAATGTGTTATTTAAAAAAAAAAAAAATATATATATATATATATTTATTATTATTTAATGTCCACAGCCTTACAGTAACCTTCATTAGTCATCACAAGTGACCTGGAAATGTTTGAATCCACGCTTTCCTATGGGGAAATAGCCGATGTTGGATGCCCTCATGCAGAGCGTGAGGATGTCCAGTGTTCGTTACCGGACCAAAAGTCCGTTAACACCCAGGAAGAGCTTCTAGTGGCTGTCTAGTAGACGTCCACTGGAGGCAGACTAGTGCTGCAATGTATACATTGCAGTTTCTCTGGAACTGCAATGTTTTGCATTTCAGCACTAAGTGCAGTAGGGACAGTGCACCCAGACAACTTAAATGAGCTGAAGTGGTTTGGGTGCCTATAGTGTCCCTTTAATTGTATTTTGGATGTTCAGGTGGAAATTAAGATCCTAATCATAATATTTTAATGATTGAGATATAAATATAGATATGCATTCGTATATATTTACGTGTGTGTGTGTGTGTGTGTGTATCATAATTTTTTTTAATTTTTTTTTTCCCAAGATGAGCTGCTTTGTTTCTGAAAGTTTCCTAGAATTTTATTGTTCATAAATGATGGAAACAAAATGATAGCTATTAAACACTGTGTCTGGCACCTGCTGTCTGTAATGAGCCACCAGCTGGGTCATAATACCTCTCTGAAGGTTAATTAATACAAAGTAGTTAAAAGCCATCTCCTTGTAAAACTGTTTTATTTAGAATATTTCCTGAAAGGGACAGTGACGTGAAACAACCCTATACATTAGCAGTAAGCCTAAAAATGTTTTATCCCTGGAATTGGTGACAAGCTCAAAATAAAGCAAATCAAAGGGAAAAGCTCAATTTCCTGTCACTTACTAGCTCCTGCTGTCTTTAAATTCACTGATTCATAAGTAAACTCCATTGCTTTTTTTTTTTTTTTTGATTATAGCATATCTCCCCACTCTGCAGATATGCGTGTTGGCAAGCTTGGGAGTGCGTTCTCTTTAGATTACTGTGATTGGTTCTGGTTCCATGCCAGCACCCAAACATTCTGTGTAGTACAGAAACATGTTCGATTTACAGAGTTCTGCTGGACATTCTGGTGTGTTTTTTTTTTTAATTTTTTTTTAAATTGTGTATTTATGTTTCACTTTCCATGAGCATAAATGTTAAATTATGCTAACGGAGTGTTCCTATAATCTTACTTTTAGTAATGACAGGGGGCGATTATTTGCATATCTCTCTTTACTGAAGACTTCCAGCAGCACAGAACAACCAATCAGAAAATATTTAAACTTTTACACAAAAGGCCCTGACACACCCAGCTCTTCCTCTTTCTTTGTAGCGAACCAAAATTAAAGTTTCAAACAGAGTCCAAACTGCGAACAATCCAACAGAAATCCAGAAATAAACTTGTAATCCAGGCTATGGTAGTGGGAACATCCAAAGTGTCCGTAGAATCCTGAAACGAGGTATAATGTGTGAAATACACTGAAAAGAAACAGAAAGAAGTGTAAGGCAACTGAAATGATGATATCCATCATCCAACAACTGTATATCAATTAAGTTCAATAGATGCAACGAATATAATGGTAAACCAAATTTAACAGTCATCATACAGAATCCTAGTCTGATCTAAGCTTCTTAACAACATAACTAAACATGAAATATACAACTGCGTAGGGTGTGAAAAACCTAGTGAAGTTAGCGAGAAGCTAAAATTAGAAAAGGATAAGAGCAGAATGGAAATTACCCAGAGTGGGAAACTAAGTAAGGGCAGGAAATATTCGCCTCCTGTCATTACTAAAATTAAGATTATAGGTACACTCCGTTAGCATAATCTACAATTTTATCACATGACAGTAGGCTTCATATTTGCAGTTTTAACGCCCAGAATTGAGGAAAGTAAAAAGCGTGAGAGGATCGTCTGAAATAAAACACACGGTCAGCGATGCGCCCGCCAAAAACGCCTGAGAAGCCGCAGCCCTGTGAACCGAATGTTCACCTAAGCTAGAATCTATACTGGCTAAAAAATGTTTTTCCCCCAAACATTCCAGGCGGAGATGTAACCTTGTCTAGTGCTTTAGATGCCTGCGATAAGTCGTGGACCGTCCAGGCTCCTGGAAAGTGTCCAAGCCACTAGGTCTGGTTTCCCTTCTAATACCAGCAGATGTTTTCCGTCTCTCCCCCGAGGTCCTGTCAGGAGGAGGGGAAATGCTGGCAAAATAAGTGGATGGTCCTAAACAATTCGGTAGATCCGGGAACCATGCTTGGCCCCTTCAGAGGAGAATGAGGAGAAGGAGGCATCCTCCATGGAAGCGGAAGTGATGTATTCCCCCTAGTCAGCATGGCAAATGGAGGAACGGTGTAGGCCTCCTTGTCCGGCCAATTCTGTAGGAATGCATCCACCTCCTCGCATTCCGGGTCTGAGAGCCAACTGAAGTACCTCGGGAGTTGGCTGTTTGTCCTGGAGGCAAACAATTCCACTTGCAGAAGGCCCCTGAGATCCATCCGGGTGTGAAACATTGAGTAATCTAGCCGCCAGTCACTGGGGTCTCGCCAGTGGCGAGAGAACCAGCCCACCATGAGGTTGGTGACCCCCAGGAGCTACTCCGCCTGCAGCATGATGTTGCGTGAGAGGCAGCATTTGTAAATGTCCTTCATTTCTTTAGTCAGGGAACGGGATCTGGCTCCTCCTAGTCGATGTTTCGAACTGCTGAGATATTGTCCACCTGGAGCAGGATACAACAATCTGAGAGGCCTTTGGCCAGACTACGTATGGCAAATGATCCAGCGACCAACTCCAGGCAATTTATATGTAACACAGTCTCTTCCTCCGACCACGGACCTCCTGTGGATGCATCCGCGCAATGGGCTCCCCAGCCCCAGAGGCTGGCATCCGACTCCACCAAGAAATCCAGCGATGGCCCAAATATTGCTCTGCCATTCCAGGCTTGCATGTATAGTAGCCACCATCTAGGTTAACGTGCTTCTTTAGCTCAGCTACAAACCCGAACAAGAGGCCCTTTGCCAGGGGCCTCAGCTCTTTGGAACCCAGTTCCAGGAGTTTCAAATCCGTTCTCAGAAGTGCCGACCTGTGTCTCTCTGTGCAGATAGCAGCGTTGGCGTTGCACTGAGAGACGCAGGGCGGCATCACCCTTTGGTTTGGGTGGGGGAGCGTGGCTATTCCTCTCAGGATAATCATCACCAGTACAGTTTCAATCACGTACTTGAAGTGTGTTTAGGGCATGTCAGTGGGCGTACGGTAGTCGGAGACGCACTCCAGGTACCAGGCTCATTGTACAACTGGGGCTCATCCAGGAATTGGCTTGTGTGTGTCTGTTTTTTTCAAATAGGAGTATAGTGCCAAATAAGAGGGGCTCACCCTCCAGGTGTACGAAAGGGGGGGGTTTCTATAAGTGAAATGAGACGTGGGAGTCTCCAAATTTGTGAGGTGGACCCCCAAACATGCCCATTTATTCTAGGGTGGAATCAAAGTTGCCATTGGTGACATATACCGCAAAGGTGCTCACCCCAGTTGTACGTCAAGGCTGGGACCCTCATGGTCAGCAAAATACAGGTGTCTATAAACAGCATGATAAATAGGGGGGAGACTCCTCGTGCCAGTGATCGTGTCACATCTGATCTCTAGGGGCTCACCCCATGTGGAACAGAGGGCACCCACAAATGGCAACAGGTATATAGGCAAACTGGCACAATGTAAGGGCATCTAGCACAGAATGCAGCCCTGCAATTAGGTACACCACAGAGCGTGGTACATAAACCGTTAAGCAGTTGCAGCTAACAGGTTGTGGTCCTATGTGACAGTAATCCCATAGAGAATGACGTGTGTGTGTGTGTATAATAAGCACTCCTTTAATGGCATACATTTAATATATTTCCTTTGCAAAAGGTACCTTATGGCAGTTAAGCAGGACTTGTAGGTTCCTTTTTAATAGGCAGTATATGCCAGCTGCAGATAGAAGCGCTTGTCGGAGGGTAGTTGAAGGTCCAGATCGCGGAAATACAACTCTGGAGGGAGGGAGAAAATGGGCAACGTTGTACTTGCGAGATCCAAGATGGCCACTGTGCACAATACGTGGCGGGGTCTGTGGATTTGCGGGCCCACCCACTGGCAAGTAGTGCTGGCACCCCTTACCACCCCTACACCTCACCACAGATGGCCACAAAGGGATCGAAAGACAATTAGAAACGTGATCGCTGCACTTGCTAGCCGGGAGGGGCTAGGGAGGCAGGACTGACCCTGGCACCAGAGAAAGAAGGGGGTGAGTAGGCCTCAGGTTGAGGAAAAGGGTGATAGTGAGAAAATTACAAGTCTGACAGTAGTAGGTGGCAGCAGAATAGTAGGTACCATGTAGAACCATAAGAAAACTAATATGAGAATGCAGTACAAAATACAGTGTAAAGTCAGGAGGACCAAAAACTCTGACCTGTGCTATGACTGGAGCAGCAAAGAAAGAGGAAGAGCTGGGTGTGTTGGGGCCTTTTGTGTAATGTTGGAATGTTTTCTGGTTGGTTGTTCTGTGCTGCTGGAAGTTTTCAGTAAAGAGAGATATGCAAATATGACGCCTCCTGTCATGCGATAAAATTGTACATTATGCTAGTTTTAGTGTACCTATAATCTTAATTTTATTAATGACAGGAAGCGAATATTTGCTTAAGTCTCTCTTTACTAGAACTCCACAGCAGCACATTAACACAGAGAGTAAACAACCAATCAGAAAAAAGAGAGGAAACTATAAAACTCCCTTCCCTACAAACTACTTCCTCTTTCAAGCTACGACTTAACAAAACAGTCAGAAAACAATGGAACAAATTAACAGTCCGGTCCGTCTCTTGAAGGAAATAACGACTCCCAACAAAATTCTTCAGCCAAGACGGAAATTAAAGTTTGGTACTATCACGGAAACTACACTGAAACAAGAGAAACAGAATCGAAAAAGGTGATTAGCCAATGAAATGTACATATAAAAATACATGCAGCCACCCAGTTCAAAATCAGTCAGCACCACCAAACAGTCTAAGATTCCTACCCTAGACTGTAAGAAAAAAGTGTGGTGATAAGGTACAACAATAAGCATTTGAAGAACAGTATACCTACCTAGTATACCCAAATATCACTAGATAACATATGCAAACAAGGGGAGAAAAAGGGTGGGAAATATTTGCCTCCTGTCATAGGCAATATTTGCTGTTTCAACGCTCAGCCAATAAAGCAAACAATGCATGTTCCACAGGTCTGAAATAAAACTGTTGAAATATGTCTTCTCGAGACCAATTCGCTGAACGTAGTCAAGAAGGGAAGCCTAGGAGTCACAGCGACCTTGTCTGGCAAAGGGGGCCTGGGACATTCTGCCCTCAACCTCTTCCGTACTTCCCAATCGAGGGGTCTGCGGACCCAATAGTGCACAAACTGCGCCAGATGGTCGGGCAAGGACCATTCAGGAGACCTGGGGTTCCGAATGGTACGTGGGTCGAAGAGGGGTTCGCCCGTAGAATCCAGGAAAACGTCCTCTTCTAGGGGAGCGCGTAGATGTTGCGTAGTGAAGCCATGGGTTTCCCTTGAGTATGCAGAATCGTACGGGTCCTCCTCGCCCCACCCGCCTTCGTCCTCCGAGGGAGATTGGTCCGCCCGCCATTCATCCACACACAGCCCGATATAAGGAAAAAGGTTGTGATAAGATATAAAGATCGGAGGGAAGATAGACAGGGGTGTTAGAATCCCAAGATACAGGCAAGCAAAAGAAGGCCCACAAATCAAAATAAAATAAAATATACAAAATAAAGTAAACTAGGGAAAAACAAAATACAGAAAAAAACTATAAATATCCAATTAAACTAAATATAATATAATGTAAATAAGCAATATAAGATCCCACAGCCACCCACTATGAGCAGAAGGCAGTGGTACTCTGACCTGTACTGATGTGGAGCAGCAAAGAAAGAGGAAGTAGTTTGTAGGCACGGGAGTTTTATGGTCTTCTTTCTTTTTTCTGATTTGTTGTTTACACTCTGTGTTAATGTGCTGCTGTGGAGTTCTAGTAAAGAGACTTAAGCAAATATTTGCCTCCTGTCATGTAATGAAATTGAAATTCTTTTTATTGCAATTGCATGAAATTTTTAAAAAATGTTCAATGATCTTCTAACAAATCTAGAAAGAACTTTTGACCAATCTACAGTTTCTTTAATAACTGTTGTGCTATTACTTTGTCTGTTAAATGTTATCTAGATTTTGTTTTTCCTGTTAAATAGTAAAAGAACAGGCTGTTGTAAACATTTTACACTTTGCGGCGATGTTCCTCGGTGCTGGATCAGACTCCGCCCATGCTTCTCCTGTGACTGTCAGGCGGCAGGGGAGACCTAATGCGCTTGCAATAGCAATAGCCCCTGTAGTATCGCCCGAAGTTCAGAACTGCTGCCGCACAGTAGGTGTGGAGGCTGGAGACTGCAGCCCAGAGAGGGAGCAGCATGCATGACAGAGAAGAGGCTGGAGTGAGCATGCAGCAGCTCACTCCCATCAGCCTCAACTTACATTGTGGTCCTGGTGATGTTGGCTAACAGGAGTGTGGCTGTGATGTATGTCAGATTGTGAATGTGTCACTGTGTGTTTATCAGTGTGTTTTCATGTGCCAAGTTGTGTGTGTGTATCGGAGTATGTGTGTATTTGTGTGTCAAGGTATGTGTCACTATGTGCATCTGAGTGTGTGTGTATGTGCCAGTATCGGAGTGGTGTATCTGTATGTCGGACCAACTCTCGACTCCCGATAACGCCGGCTGGGTAGTGGGACCATCTCCACTCCCAGTGCTGCTGGCTGCTGCTGGGGAGAGAGACCGGTTGTCTCTTCTCACTTTAAATCCTGCTGCCGCTGGGGAGTCGGACCGACTGTCTTGACTCCCGGTAATGCTGCCTGGTGCTGGGTAGTGGGACCAACCATCTCCACTATCAGTGATGCATGCTGCTGCTGGGACAAGGGACCTACAATCTCCTCTCCCGGTAACGGTAGCTGCTTTAGCAATATATATGAATGTGGCCTCCATTCGTTTACAGACATGGCATACGGCCCCTTAATGCGAAAAACGGTTGCTAACCCCTAGTCAACAGGGCAAACATTTTTTCATAATGGGGGATTTGCCTTGCTGAATATTAATTGTAGGGAACTGAAACCTTCGTAACTAAAAGAACCACTTCTCAAATTGTGTTAATTTTGCCCGCTAATTTCTGTAATGAGCTGGGCACCCTGTTAGTATATGGTCTTATTCGCCAACACAGCTAGATTTTGGCTTCATTTACTACAAACTTCTGTCTTCATCTGGGACTCCAGATCTTCCCTATTTTTTTTTTTATTTTTATTTTTTTTATTTTTTTTATTTTTAATTCTTTATTTTTGAAGTGCATATAGGAATCATACGTATTACATATCAGTAAGAATTTCAACAAGGATATCAATTGACAGTTATTAGCATAAGTATTATATCACTGCACTTTTTTTTTTTTTAACAGAATAAGACTGCGACATCTTGCGCAAACAAGCTTTGTAAAAATACTAGTTTAAACTGTGCCTGCCAAGTCAGGCTTGCATCACATAAGAGTTGAGTGGAGTGTGGGTAAATGTCAGACATTTAGTGGCACTAACACCACCAGTCATGAGGGTATGCCAATTACGTAGTAAGGGCTGTATTATAAGGCTAGGCTGCGAGAGTTACCGCTGGGTAGTGATACTCACAACAAATGACAGCCCGTTTGGCAGGGCGGGGAAGTGACAATCAAATACATTAATGCTAATTCAACAGGATGAGACTATAATAAAATTACTAGGTCGCTGCAGCCATAACCGTGGGTTCGCACGTCCACGGTAGGCTGTTGCGATTAGACAGGGAGCCAGTCAGCCTCCTCCCTGTCTGGGCAGTATGCCACCTGTTGGTGGGCCAGGTATTTAACCGTCAAGTAGCACTCCCGGCTAGCATGACCCGTGTGTTGCATGGAATGTGAGATTGCGTGGAAAAAAATATTGGCTGCCTGCCTGGGTCAGTTAGATCTCTCAGGCCTTGTAACATGAAGGTAGGTGCCAGGTCGGGGTGTGAGGGTTGGGGATAGTGCTTCCCATAGGTTGGTATATTACTCCAGTGAAGCTGCGGTGCAGCGGGGTAGTGTATGGTTCTTATTGCATGAGTGTGCCCCAAGTGGGGGACATTAAAGCTATGTGGTGTAGCCAAAGAGGTGGGGGGGATGAGCTCTGTCGTGATGGTAAACTGGGTAGCGAGCCATCTAAGGTGGTGTCCCCATAACGTATCTGGTGGGTATGGGCTGCTTTTGGTTAGTGGGTAATCGCAACGCTGTTTGGGTGACCCCTTAGTCTAAGAGGCATTGTGGTAGTGGGAAAATTTGTACTAGACATCATATCATTGTGAAAAAAAAAAGGGAGAGGTGTTTAACTAAAACGTTTGCCTTGGGAAAACAGTCCATGGCCGTATGTGGGCCTCTGGTGTTCATCGTTGTCGCTGACCCAGCTTTCAGGTCTCAGCTCTGCCGGACAGGGTGGTCTGTGCCTTCCTAGGGACGAACTCACGGATTTCTGCCGGATCCAAGGTAACCAGGCTAGGAACCCCATTCGCAGCCGTCGGCATAATACCCTGGGCTCTCATGAGATCCTCCAGCTCCCGATATGTTCCCGCACGGTGTGTAGCACCTTTTAAGGGTGAGCTGGATGGTGCGTGGTAGGCTCCACCTGTATTGGATGTCCCGGGTCCGGAGCACCTGTAAGAGGGGTTTCAGGGACCGTCGCCAGCTCAGTGTGTTTCTTGTTAGATCCGGGAAGACCAGCAGCGTCGCTCCCTCAAAAGTTATCGGGGCCTTCCCCCTGATAGCCGCCAGAAGTGAGGACCTGTCCTGTAGGGATTGGAATCGGAGGATGAGGTCAGGTGTCATGTCCTGCGGGGCCCCTGCTGGCCTGGGGAGGCGGAACATGCCGTCCAGTTTCATGGCTTTGGCCTGTTTAGGCGGGAGGAAGGCTTCCATGAACCGCCGTATGAAATGAGGTAAGTCTGTAATCCCCTGTGATTCTGGTACTCCCCTTATCTTGAGGTTGTATCGCCTCCGGTGCTCTTCCATAGTTACATATAGTTACATAGTTAGATAGCTGAAAAGAGACTTGCGTCCATCAAGTTCAGCCTTCCTCACACCTGTTTTTTGCTTCCAGTGTATTAATTCTGCTGTCGGTCTGCTGTAGTTTGTGTTGTAGGTTTTCCAGACTCTGTTCTACTGCAGTCAGCCTGGTGGTGTGATCGTTGTTGGAGATTTCTAGCTGGGTGAGCCTCGAGGTGTTGCTCTCGATCGCCTTTCTGAAAAGGGCCATGTCTCCCTGTAGGTTTGCTCGGAGTTCTGCGAGCATCGCCTTTAGTTGTGGTGCAGTAACCGGTTCCCTGTCCCCCGATGTTGGGGGGGTAGGTCCCGTTTTTTTGCTGGAAGTGGCCCCTTCTCTCAGTCCTGGGGAGGATTCCTCCGAGGAGCACGATGAGCCCTCATCCAGGAGCGCCATCTTATCCCACGCGGCCTTCTGCGAGCATCGGAATAACTCGCCAATGTCATGGCTTGTCGGGCTTTTATCAGCCTTTGGTCGTTTGGTTTTGCGTCCCATGCTGTCAGGCGTATAACAGTGGGGTTGATTCCCCCTGTTTTTTACAAAATTTCGAGTTTTAGGGCAATAGTTTGCAGAGCACGGGGAGAATGCGACTGCTCTGGTTCGCTGCTTGACTCCGCCTTCCCTATTTTTTTTTTTCAGTAAAATGTTTATTTAGTTAACGTTCACAGTCTTTTTAATAATAATCCGCTATATATAGAACCCATTAATCACTGTACACACACAGCTTTGTGCAGTCCCTGGGCAAAAAACGAAATATCACCTTATGCCTTAAGTTAATGAATCAAGTCGCTTGACAATTCATTAGCACATGCTGCAGCCACCTTGGCAACTTTGTTTGTATCCCACCTATTTACTTTATACTGAGTTTGTGTGGTTTTGTAGGGGTGTATGTGTCATATAGTGAAGGTTATGGATCAATAAAAAAAAATGGTGAGGTGATCGGATGTGATTTATAGAGATATATTGGAATGGGAGATCATAGATCAGATCTAATTGAATAAGGTCAACATTGAGTTGTTACCATTCTCACACATAAAATTTCAGCCTTCAAAAATATCTCTGATTGGAGCCAGCAACTGATCTGCACATCTCCTGCATTTGTAAAGTAGCAGTGCAGTTTCAGCCCTGTGTACAAAATAAGAGATTTGGATTTGGGGGAAAGATGCTTAGTTGTAAACATTTGCTATTTATTGGTGTAATTGTAATAATTGCTGTAATCTTATTTTGTAACTTTTTTTTCCCACACTGGTAAGCAAGCCTTCTCAGGGTTATCCTTGAGCAAATATCAGTTGAAGCTTTCTGGGCATGAAAGCCACAAGTCTGTTTCATGCAGTTTAAGCTGATCTAATGATGTGCCAAAGCTGCTTTTGTGGGAATTTCTAAAAGCCAGGCATGGGACCAACCTTGAGACTGCCTTGCTAAATCCAGGGCTGTTGGGGTCCTTGGGAGTATATTTAAACAGGATGAGTGCACTTTAATAGCAAATTGAAAGTTTGGAGGGTATCAATCAACATTAAACAAGTTCTACAAATTCTCAAATAAAAAGAATCACAAATACTTCATGGCTCAGTTCCCAAGGCAATATCTACTCATATAAAATAAATAAAAAAATTCTATTGTAAGATTCAGGTTAGATATAAGAACCAAGCTGATTTTACAGCCTTAGCGGACCTTGAGAAATTGCCTCTTCGCAAAGAACTGTTTGTGGATAATAGACAGAACAGTTAATAAATCAAAGAATGTTGGGATTTATATCTTCTATCATTTCAATGCATCTTTAGCTGAAAGAGGCTAACAATTTATTGCCCAATTCTTGTTACAATCCATATCTTTTAATCCTCCAGGGTGCTGTCAAGAGCACTCCTGTCTGTATACTTCATTTGTTTTGTGTATTTATGTAGGTGGTTTTTATTTATTTTTATTGGTGAAAAGTGCGATTAGTTCATCTGAGAAATTAAAAAAAAATCTATTAAAATGAAATATAAAGTCATGTTAAACTTTTTTGCCATGTTAGTAAAAAAAATAAATAAAAATAATAAAAAATACAATTTGCTATTTTGAATAGCAAGGGGCTGATTTGTATGTGTATTTAATACGTTTTTACGACTTTGTAACTTAAAAACGTGGTTCGAAGGTTAACTAAACTCCTGACTGGTAGTGTCATAGTGACAAAGTTTCACTTACTGTTTTGTCTAAATAGTAATAAAAAGTACCGTATATACTCGAGTATAAGCCGACCCGAATATAAGCCGAGGCCCCTAATTTTACCCCAAAAAACTGGGAAAACTTATTGACTCGAGTATAAGACTAGGGTGGGAAATGCAGCATTACTGGTAAATTTCTAAATAAAATTAGATCCTAAAAAAATATATTAATTGAATATGTATTTACAGTGTGTGTATAATGAATGCAGTGTGTGTGTGTATGAATGCAGTGTGTGTGTGTATGGATGCAGTGTGTGTGTGTATGAATGCAGTGTGTGTGTATGAATGCAGTGTGTGTGTGTATATGAATGCAGTGTGTGTGTGTGTATATGAATGCAGTGTGTGTATGAATGCAGTGTGTGTGTATGAATGCAGTGTGTGTGTATATGAGTGCAGTGTGTGTGTATGAGTGCAGTGTGTGTGTATGAGTGCAGTGTGTGTGTATGAGTGCAGTGTGTGTGTATGAGTGCAGTGTGTGTGTGTGTATGAGTGCAGTGTGTGTGTGTGTGTGTATGAGTGCAGTGTGTGTGTGTGTATGAATGCAGGGGGTGTGTGTGTGTGTGTGTGTGTGTGTGATGCAGAGCCTTGGTGGGGGGTGGGCAATTTTATTATTATTTATTTAATTATGTTAATTTTTTTATTATTATTATTTCTTCTTAGTTTTTTTTATTTAATTTCATTATTTTATTATTTTTAAAATTTTATTATATTTTTTCGTCCCCCCTCCCTGCTTGATACATGGCAGGGAGGGGGGCTCTCCTTCCCTGGTGGTCCAGCATTGGTAGTTCTGTGGGGGGCTGTGGGGGCTGCAGAGAGTTTACTTACCTCTCCTGCAGCTCCTGTCAGCTCTCTCCTCCTCTGCGCCGTCCGGTCAGCTCTTCTGCCAGCTCACAGTGTAAGTCTCGCGAGAGCCGTGGCTCTCGCGAGATTTACACTGGGAGCTGACCAAGGTGCTGAACGGACGGCGCGGAGGTGGAGAGAGCTGACAGGAGCTGCAGGAGAGGTAAGTTACAGCTCTCACAGCCCCCCTCTCCTCCAGTCTGTATTATGGCAATGCAAATTGCCATAATACAGACTATTGACTCGAGTATAAGCCGAGTTGGGGTTTTTCAGCACAAAAAATGTGCTGAAAAACTCGGCTTATACTAGAGTATATACGGTAATACATGCTTACTCCATGCAATGAGAGAGAGGATGTGAGTGTTGGTATGCAGGAAGTTTCAGCTGCATTGAATCTGCCCAATCTCTGACGTCACTGAATCACTGTGTCCACTCAGGATGGATGTATGCATGTTGGTTTCGTTCACAAGGTTTGACATTGTAGTTTGTTAGTGTGCATTCAATGTTTGACTAGAGGGTGGAAATAGTGTTTGTGACATGAGTGTATACAGGTGTAATGGATGAAAGTCAATGTAACAGTAGTAAAATCTACTTTTAATTAGTCAAATGCAAATTCATTTGTCTAAATACATTTGTTTTTTGCTATACCTCTTACTTTGTACTTTTTAATTTTATTTAAAAAATAATAATTTAAAATGGAAATTCTGTAGAAGTATTGGGGGCCCACTCAGTAAAAAGAACACCGCGTTGCTGCTAGAGAGTCTCCCAATATGTAGAAATTCAAATTTCATGTCTGCTTTGTCATATGTTCTTGTGGTGATTGTTACGTAGGTTTGTGTGTGTTCATGCATGTCCTCTAGTACTGGATCCTTCTATGTGTAATTACTCTGAAATTTTTTTTAGAAAGGCCCTGGGAATAGCATTATCCCTCTTTCATATTTGTTTTGGAAATCCTGTCTTGACCAATATATGCAACACGGTTCTGCTTTATTAATCCCTAATTGCTGCACTTTGTCCATATTTGGACAGCATTGATAGGCTGAGCATGTCAGCTGACATAACTAACAATCTGTGGAGAACTCCCACCCTTCTGAAAAAAAATCACTTGAAAAGGCATGGTTATGGTGCTTAACCCGCCCATTTTCCTTCTGTTTATCTGAAATATTCTAAGTTTTTTAAGCTTGCTTACTGCTTTGGATTTTCATTGAAGTAGAGACTAATTTGTCTTATGGACAGGCCCGCGGTTGATAAAAGGCAGAGCTCCACTATCCACAAGTAACAACTGTGGGATTCAGGAGTTTTGTGGCATCCCCCATTGATTTATTGTAATCTTGTGCTCTTGCACATGCGTGTAAGTATAGCACTGATTTTTGCCTCCTGGTCAATTAAGTGCCATGAGCTGAACAAGTTCTGGAGGAAGAAGATGGCTTCAGATAAATATACCTACCTTTCACTGGATCCAAACTGCATATTCTCCAACTGTACCACCTGCAAAGACTCCAGAAAGTGACAGATCCGCTTTAAGTAATGATATATTTTATTTATTTAATTTCCTCTCTTTTGGCAGGTTGAGGAAATTGTTGAAACTGGAACATTTGCACCTGAAGATGTCCACATTCCAAGCATTTATGTGGATCGAATTCTCAAAGGAGAAAACTATCAGAAAAAAATAGAGGTATGATTTTTTTTGTTCTATAGCAGATACTTATTCAGTTCTATTATTTTATGTTTAAATATGGTAACTCCATAGTGGCAGGTATGTGTGGAATCGCAACAAGTGTACCGTATATACTAGAGCATAAGCCGAGTTTTTCAGCATATTTTTTGTGCTGAAAAACCCCAGCTCTGCTTATACTCGAGTCAGTGTCTGTATTATGGCAATTTACATGGCTCTTACCTCTCCTGCAGCTCCTGTCAGCTCCCTCCTCCTCCGCGCCGGTCCGTTCAGCACCTGTCAGCTCCCAGTGTAAACCTCGCGAGAGCCGCAGGGTCATAGTGCGGCTCTCGCGAGACTTACAGTGTGAGCTGACAGAAGAGCTGCACGGACCGGCGCGGAGGAGAAGGGAGCTGACAGGAGCTGCAGGAGAGGTAAGTGCTCTCTGCCAGCCCCCCTCCCCCCACTGAACTGCCAATGCCACTGGACCACCAGGGAAGGAGCGCCCCCCTCCCTGCCATGTATCAAGCAGGGAGGGGGGACGAAATTTTTTTTAATAAAAATAATAATAAAAATAAATAATAATATAACAAAAAAAATTTAAAATAATAATAAAAAAAATATTAAAAATGCCCACCCCCCACCAAGGCTCTGCATCACACTCTGCACTCATATACACACACACACACACACACTGCATTCACACACACACACTGCATTCACACACACACACGCACTCATACACACACACTGCACTCATACACACACACTGCACTCATACATACACACACACACTGCACTCATACACACACACACACACACACTGCACTCATACACACACACACACACTGCACTCATACACACACACACTGCACTCATACACACACACACTGCACTCATACACATACACACTGCACTCATACACACACACACACACTGCACTCATACACACACACTGCACTCATACACACACACACACTGCACTCATACACACACACACACACACTGCACTCATACACACACACACACACACTGCACTCATACACACACACACACACACACTGCACTCATACACACACACACACACACACACTGCACTCATACACACACACACACACACACACTGCACTCATACACACACACACACACACACACACACTGCACTCATATACACACACACACACACACACTGCATTCATTATATACACACACTGTAAATAAATATTCAATTAATATAATTTTGGGGGGATATAATTTTATTTAGAAATTTACCAGTAGCTGCTGCATTTCCCACCCTAGTCTTATACTCGAGTCAATAAGTTTTCCCAGTTTTTTTGGGTAAAATTAGGGGCCTCGGCTTATATTCGGGTCGGCTTATACTCGAGTATATACGGTAGTTACCAGAGGTTTAGTAACAGTTTATAAGCCTTTCACAACAAGTACATGAATGCATATTGCACTTGAGAATCTCAGGAGAATCTGCAGGGAAAGAATTATTAGAGGCAAGCACATCTCTGGCAATTGAATAGCAGTTTTCCTGTATGTGTTAGTGGTAAAATACCTATTTGCTATGTAAATTTAAAGGTACATTCCAAGAACATAGGATTAAAGGAACACTCAAACTATCTAATAGAGTCCAGTGCCCTGCACACAAGTCAGTGGGTTAACTTCAAGTTTTTATTTGACAAAACTTAGCAGAAAACATTGCATGTTTCAGCTCTGAAGCTTAATTGGCTGACTAATTGCTTGGTTTTTAAATCTGTTGTTTGATGAGAGGTCCTCACTGTATGTTGCACAACTGTAGTTGTGCATTTTTATGTTGTATTATGCAGAAAACTACATTTTATTGAATGTATCATGTTACAAGCCTTTGACAGCTTGAGTTGAGCAAAACTAACAATGTTACAAATGTGTCAAATGTAATAGGATCTGCTGAATATTTTTCATATATTGTAGAATTGTTAAGAGTGTGTGTGTGTGTGTGTGTGTGTGTATGTATATAACATTTTTTTTTCTTTTCTTGATAGAGGCTAACCCTTCGGAAGTCAGAAAATTCCACACCCAAACCTAAAAAAGCTTCAGACCTTGTAAGAGAGAAGATAATTAGGAGAGCAGCTTTGGAGTTTGAGGATGGGATGTATGGTATCCTTTAATTACTAAAATTAGTGAATCCGTGTCCAAAAGACCTGTAGTCCCCTCTCTGTCTTTGGAGAATGTAGAACTATGATCATTGTGGGCACTGAGAGACCAGGATTGTCCTGGGTTGTAGTGAATGGCAAGATACATACACATGGTCAGGTATGAGGATAAAACCGGTCTTCCAAGAAACATATTTAATAGTGGACTGCTAACTTCAACCCCCCAAAAAACACTGCATATACTAAGCACAACATGTTGCTCAAGGGACTAGATGATTAGGTGCCCTTCGTGATCTTGGCCATTCATTTGATTGATTCCTTTGATTTTTGACTATGAATGCGTACCAAGAGACACATGTGATGTGTGCCGGAGTCAAAGACTCTATTTCTGCCTTTACTTAAAAAGCCGGTTATGTGTTTGTCATTTAGCGTGGGTGCAGTTAGCCCTTAAATTATTACATAGTTACATAGCTGAAAAGAGACTTGCGTCCATCAAGTTCAGCCTTCCTCACATATGCTTTTGCTGTTGATCCAAAAGAAGGCAAAAAAACAGTCTGAAGCGCTTCCAATTTTGCAACAAACTAGGAAAAAATTCCTTCTTGACCACAAAAAAGCAGTCAGATGTCTCCTTTGATCAAGCAGCTATTACCCCACTAATTAGAAATGATATCCCTGTATGTTATGTTTTTGCAAGTATTTATCCAATTGCAGTTTAAACATCTGTATAGACTTTGACAAAACCACCTCTTCAGGCAAAGAATTCCATATCCTTATTGCTCTTACTGTAAAAAAAAAAACTTTTCTTTGCCTTAGGTGAAATCTCCTTTCTTCAAGCCTAAATGTATGTCCTATGTATAGCCCTGTTTATGAATAGATTTCCAGATAATGGTTTGTACTGACCCCGAATATATTTGTTTAATGTTATCATATCCCCTCTCAGGCGCCATTTTTCCAAACTGAAGAGATTTAAATTTTTTAACCTTTCTTCATAACTAAAATGCTCCATTCCTTTTATCAATTTTGTAGCTCGTCTCTGCACTTTTTCTAGTGCCATGATATCTTTCTTTAGAACAGGTGCCCAAAATGGCACAGCATATTCAAGGTGTGGTCTTACCAGCGATTTATAAAGAGGCAAAATTATATTTTCATCTCGAATTTATGCCCCTATTTATACATGACAAAACCATACTGGCCTTAGCAACGGCAGATTGACCTTGCATATTGCTACCTAATTTGTTGTCTATAACAATTCTCGAATCCTTCTCTTGTGTGGTTATCCCTAGTTCACTACCATTTAGGGTGTAAATTGCTTGTGCATTCTTAACCCCGAAGTGCATAACTTTGCATTTTTCTACGCGAAATTTCATCTGCCATTTTAGTGCCCAGTCCCCCAATCTATCCAAATCCCTCTGCAGCAAGGCAATATCCTGCTCACATTTTATTACTCTACAAAGTTTTGTCTCATCTGCAAACACTAAAACATGGCTTTCAATGCCCATTTAAAGATCATTTATAAATATGTTAAATAGAAGCGGTCCCAAAACAAAACCCTGAGGGACACCACTTACCACTTTTGTCCAGCTTGAAAATTTACCATTTATGACAACTCGCTGTACTCTATCCTTAAGCCAATGTTCTACCCAAGAACAAGAGTATCCATCTAGACCAATTTCTTTTAGTTTGAACACTAACCTATTGTGAGGAATTGTATCAAATGCCTTGGCAAAATCCAAGTAGATCACATCCACTGCAACACCCTGATCTATATTTCTACTTAATTCTTTGTAGAATGCAATTAGGTTAGTTTGACATGACCTATGTTTCATAAAACCATGCTAATTATTGCTAATAACACAGTTCTTCCCAATGAATTCCTGAATATTATCCCTTAATAGCCGTTCAAATAATTTCCCAGTCACAGAAGTTAAGCTCGCAGGTCTATAATTTCCAAGTAAGGATTTTGAACCCTTTTTAAATATAGGAACAACATCTGCCTTCCTCCAATCCTCCGGTACAATACCTGAAACAAAAGAATTTTGAAAAATTAAATACAGAGGTTCACTTATTTCCCCACTTAGCTCCTTAAGTACTCGTGGGTGGATACCGTCAGGCTCCGGAGCTTTATTTACATTAATTTTCTTTAATAGCTGTAGCACCTTGTCTCGAGTTATCCAATCACAAGTTATCTGCAAGTTTGTTGCAGCAATCATATGCATATCTCTTGCCATAGGATCCACATTAATATATACTGAAGAACAGCGGCGTACTAAGGGGGGGGCGGGGGGGGCGGTCCGCCCCGGGTGCCATCCAGTAGGGGGGTGCCACACTCTGTCCCTCCTGCTGGTCGTCTTCTCCCTCGCGGCTCAGGCGCTCAGTGAGTGAGTCAGAGCACAGGGAGGGGATTCCCAGCCTGTGTTCTGAGTCATCACTGAGCACCAGGGATGCTGTTATGGAGTGTACCAGCAGGGGGCGCAGAGCGTGCATTCTGCAAGGTTTCTCCCCTGCGGACACTCTGCCTGCACCTCCTGCACTGCCTGGGATGGAGAGAGTCAGCCATTGAATCATGGTAAGAAAATATTATTGTAAATTCACCCTCACTCCCTCCCGCAGTCACCCTGTCACCCCCCCTCACCCTGTCACCCCCTCCCTCAGTCACCCTGTCACCCCCCTCACCCTGTCACCCCCTCACCCCCTCCCTCAGTCACCCTGTCACCCTCCCTCACCCTGTCACCCCCTCCCTCAGTCACCCTGTCACCCTCCCTCACCCTGTCACCCCCTCCCTCAGTCACCCTGTCAACCCCTCAATCACCCTGTCACCCCCTCCCTCAGTCACCCTCTCACCCCCTCCCTCAGTCACCCTGTCACCCCCTTCAATCACACTGTCACCCCCTCCCTCAGTCACCCTGTCACCCCCCTCAATCACCCTCTCACCCCCTCCCTCAGTCACCCTCTCACCCCCTCCCTCAGTCACCCTCTCACCCCCCACACAGTCACCCTGTCACCCCCCCTCAGTCACCCTCTCAACCCCTCCCTCAGTCACCCTGTCACCAGTCACCCTGTCACCAGTCACCCCCCCTCACCCTGTCACCCCCCTCACCCTGTCACCCTGTCACCCCCCTCACCCTGTCACCCTGTCACCCCCCTCACCCTGTCACCCTGTCACCCCCCTCAGTCACCCTGTCACCCCCTCCCTCAGTCACCCTGTCACTCCCCCTCAGTCACCCTCTCACCCCCTCCCTCAGTCACCCTCTCACCTCCTCCCTCAGTCACCATGTCACCCCCCTCAGTCACCCTCTCACCCCCTCCCTCAGTTACCCTGTAACCCCCCCCTCAGTCACCCTGTCACCAGTCACCCCCCCTCACCCTGTCACCACCCCTGAGTCACTCTCTCACCCCCTCCCTCAGTCACCCCCCTCAGTCACCCTGTCACCCCCTCCCTCAGTCACCCTGTCACCCCCTCCCTCAGTCACCCTGTCACCCCCTCCCTCAGTCACCCTGTCACCCCCTCCCTCAGTCACCCTGTCACCCCCTCCCTCAGTCACCCTGTCACCCCCTCCCTCAGTCACCCTGTCACCCCCTCCCTCAGTCACCCTGTCACCCCCCCCAGTCACCCTCTCAACCCCTCCCTCAGTCACCCTGTCACCCCCCCTCAGTCACCCTGTCACCAGTCAACTCCAGTCACCCTGTCACCCCCCTCAGTCACCCTGTCACCCTGTCACCAGTCACCCCCCAGTCACTCTGTCACCCCCTCCCTCAGTCACCCTGTCATCCCCCCTCAGCCACTCAGTCACCCCCTCAGTCACTCTGTCACCAGTCACCCCCTCCCCAGTCACCCTGTCACCAGTCACCCCCTCCCTCAGTCAGCCTGTCACTCTGTCACCAGTCACCCCCCCAGTCACCAGTCACCCCTCCCTCAGTCACCCCCCCCAGTCACTCAGTCATCCTGTCACCCCCTCCCTCAGTCATCCTGTCACCCCCTCCCTCAGTCACCCTCTCACCCCCACTCAGTCACCCTGTCACCCCCCCCCAGTCACCCTCTCAACCCCTCCCTCAGTCACCCTGTCACCCCCCCTCAGTCACCCTGTCACCAGTCAACTCCAGTCACCCTGTCACCCCCCTCAGTCACCCTGTCACCCTGTCACCAGTCACCCCCCAGTCACTCTGTCACCCCCTCCCTCAGTCACCCTGTCATCCCCCCTCAGCCACTCAGTCACCCCCTCAGTCACTCTGTCACCAGTCACCCCCTCCCCAGTCACCCTGTCACCAGTCACCCCCTCCCTCAGTCAGCCTGTCACTCTGTCACCAGTCACCCCCCCAGTCACCAGTCACCCCTCCCTCAGTCACCCCCCCCAGTCACTCAGTCATCCTGTCACCCCCTCCCTCAGTCATCCTGTCACCCCCTCCCTCAGTCATCCTGTCACCCCCTCCCTCAGTCATCCTGTCACCCCCTCCCTCAGTCACCCTGTCACCCCCTCCCTCAGTCACCAGTCAACCCCTCCCTCAGTCACCCTGTCACCCCCTCCCTCAGTCACCCTGTCACCCCCTTCCTCAGTCACCCTGTCACCAGTCACCCCCTCCCTCAGTCACCCTGTCACCCAGTCACCCCCTCCCTTAAATGTCCTTAAATATGTCAATCCCACATAAGGATAACAAATAAGTGAGTTATCTACTAAACAACCTAAAGATTAAAATTAAGAAAAAGGCTTTTTAAATTTTGATCTTTTAGCTGTTTAGTAGAGAATTCCCTAAATTGGTGCCCTTATGTGAGATTCCATATGTAAAGATACCAAATTAGGGTGCTGTTTAGCAGATAGCTCCCTTATTTGGTGTCCTTAAATATGGCAATCCCACATAAGGATAAGAAATAGGGGAGTTATCCGCTAAACAAAGATCAAAGTTAAGAGGTGTCAGCCATCCCTGAAATCTAGGTCGCTAATGTGAATTCTATGCAAATGTGTTGTCTGATGCCAGCATGCACAACATGCTGTCGTCAGACAGCCAATGGCATTACATTCCCCCATTACTTAGTGAAAATTATTCATGCTTCCAGCCTCCACTGTTTATGTGCCTCCCCTATATATTGTTCCTAGAGTCACCACTGCTTCAGGGACCCAGTTGTGCGCGGTGGTGCTTTAATGGTGCGACCAGGCTTCTGTAATAATATAATGGCAGCCCTGGGGGAAGTGAAATTCAGTCACTTCCTCCCAGCTAACACTGAGACACGCAGGATGGAGGGCGGCACTGATTGGGAGAGAACTAGAGCCCAACTCCCAACAGCCTCAGCCAGCAGGTACTAAACAGGAGGATGGCATTGTGTCTGTGTAGTTGCATGTGTGCAAATGTGTGTCTGTATCTGCATGTGTGTCAGTGTGTGAATATATCTGCATACATCTCAGCATCTTGCCAACACTACACACAAACACATCCCTGCATTCCGGTGCAAACACTACATACAAACACACCTCTGTATTAAAACATCACCATTATATATAACCACACCACTGCATCTCGCCAACACTACACACAAAAGCATGCCTGCATTAAAATGCTAACACTACATACAAACAGACCCATTCATTCACTCACACTTACTCCATACAAAAGCATGCTTAAAACATGCAAGCACTGCTCAATGCTACATACATTAAAAAAATAGTGGGTGTTTTGTACATTTTAAAGTGCAGGGGGGAGAGGGGGGGGGGGTGCCAAAACTAGGACCCGCCCCGGGTGCCATATGCTCTAGGTACGCCCCTGCTGAAGAAAAATAGTTGTTTAAAATGTCTGCCTTTTCCTGGTCTTCATTGACTAACAGACCCATCTCTGTTTTCAGTGTACCTACGCTTTAATTTTTAGTTTTTTTAGAATTAATGTACTTGAAAATTTTTTGGGGGTTTGTTTTGCATTCTTTGGCTATCAATTTCTCATTTTCTAGTTTAGCCACTTTAATTGCCTTTTTGCAAGTATTATTGGCTTCCTTATATAGGATGCCTCTGTTTTGTCCTATTTAAATGCTTTAAAAACCCTTTTCTTATTTTTAATCTCTTGTTTTACTTCTCTACTAAGCCACATTGGTTTTAATTTGTTTCTTTTATATGTATTACCCAATGGTACATAATGTGAAATGTACCTTTCTAATATTTGTTTGAATAGTTTCCATTTTTACTCAGTGTTTTTATCACTAAGGAGTTTATGCCAGTCGAGATGTTGTAGAGCTGCCCTAATCTTATTAACATTGGCTTTTTTAAAATTATACGTTTTAATATACCCCACATGCTTTTGCTTTTTTGAGTTTATTTCAAAAGTGACCATATTGTGATCACTATTTCCCAAATGCTCCCCTACTTGAATGTTGGTTAAAAGATTAACATTGTTTGTTATAACGAGATCCAGACAAGCATCCTTTCTAGTTGGTGCTTGTACCAGTTGTGACATAAAGGTGTCATTTAACACATTCAAAAACCGGATTCCCTTTGCTGAAGTACTAGTCCCTCTATCCCAATTTATGTCCGGATAATTAAAATCTCCAATAATTAATGTGTTACCCCAATTTGCAGCTTTACCAATTTGCTCTAACAGCAGTTCTTCCTCATTAATATTTACATTTGGTGGTTTATAACATATCCCAACCAATAACGTATTTCCCTTCGTTTGCCCCAAGCAGATATCTACCCATAAAGCTTCCACATTTTCCTCGTCACACTCCACATGCCTAAGATTTGACTTGAACTCATGGTTGACATACAAACATACCCCACCACCCTTCTTGTTTATCCTATCCCTCCTAAATAACGTGTACCCATTTAAGTTAACTGCCCAGTCATGTGTCTCATCCCACCATGTTTCTGTTATGCCTATTATATCGTATTATTTAGTATTGGATCCTGATTTTTTTTTTTTTTTTATTGTGGGATGTTTAGGTTACATCAATATATTGATTTGGGAAAAAACATAACCTTCTTAAGACCTTCATATGTCTTTAACTAAAAACTGATCCAGACGATTCATTAAATTTATATCACTTTATTTAACAGCGATTTTCTAAACATGGGAATTGCATTAGTAAAGCAGAATGACCTAACAAAGTTTCAGTTCACAAAAGTTTGTTTTACTTTCAAGCATTTTAGTTTCCATTGCTATTGGTATTTTGGGGAAAGAGTGCCATTATTTTTTTTTCTTTTTTTTTTCTTTTAAGCATCACCATTTAAAAACGTTGTTTTATTTATTTAAAGGGCACCTGCCATGTCTAATATGAAATAATCTCTCTCTAAACTGCATTCAATTTCATCTATGCATTGTGCCTAAACAATAGCTAGGAAAGTATGCGTGAGTGCTTTGTTTATTGTTTTTTTTTTGTTTGTTTGTTTGTTTTTTCTTTTTCCAAACTGCTTTTGCATAGTTTGGCGAAATATTGCCCTCTTGCTTGGCTCGTTAAACCAGACCACTAGGCTCCAGTAACGCCCAGCAGTTGCATCATGTTGTTGCTGTCGAAGGTTAGATGGACTTTAGGTACCATGATTGTGTGTGTGTATATATATATATATATAATATTTATTTTGTGGCATTTTTTTTGGCAAACTGTTCAGGTTGCGTTACTAAAACTTGAGATACTCTATTTGCACAATAACCAATAAACTTGAAACACTCTTAAGTTTGTCTTTAGCTTTCTGGTTTTTATCTTTGGTGTAAAAAAAAAAAAAAGTTGAAATTCTAAGTCATTCCACCTTAGCATAATAGAACTTAAATATGTTGACTTTAACAAACCAATATTACAGCCAACCTAGGCATCGGCATTCCAATGTTGGCAAGCAACTTTATCAAGAAAGACATCACAGTCCACCTTCAGAGCGAAAATGGAGTGCTTGGTCTGGTAAGGCTGTTTTTCTCTTCTATTTTAACTATTTATAGCATTCGTGTTGATCAGTATTAAATGTACTTAAGGTGATATTTACATATTTTTTTTTTGTTCTTCCAATTGTTTCTAATTTAAGATTGATTTTTTTGACCTAGCACTCTCCATTGCTGGATGTTTAGCTACAACTATGCTCAGTTATACAGGGAGTGCAGAATTATTAGGCAAGTTGTATTTTTGAGGATTAATTTTATTATTGAACAACAACCATGTTCTCAATGAACCCAAAAAACTCATTAATATCAAAGCTGAATATTTTTGGAAGTAGTTTTTAGTTTGTTTTTAGTTTTAGCTATTTTAGGGGGATATCTGTGTGTACAGGTGACTATTACTGTGCATAATTATTAGGCAACTTAACAAAAAACAAATATATACCCATTTCAATTATTTATTTTCACCAGTGAAACCAATATAACATCTCAACATTCACAAATATACATTTATGACATTCAAAAACATAACAAAAACAAATCAGTGACCAATATAGCCACCTTTCTTTGCAAGGACACTCAAAAGCCTGCCATCCATGGATTCTGTCAGTGTTTTGATCTGTTCACCATCAACATTGCGTGCAGCAGCAACCACAGCCTCCCAGACACTGTTCAGAGAGGTGTACTGTTTTCCCTCCTTGTAAATCTCACATTTGATGATGGACCACAGGTTCTCAATGGGGTTCAGATCAGGTGAACAAGGAGGCCATGTCATTAGATTTTCTTCTTTTATACCCTCTCTTGCCAGCCACGCTGTGGAGTACTTGGACGCGTGTGATGGAGCATTGTCCTGCATGAAAATCATGTTTTTCTTTAAGGATGCAGACTTCTTCCTGTACCACTGCTTGAAGAAGGTGTCTTCCAGAAACTGGCAGTAGGGCTGGGAGTTGAGCTTGACTCCATCCTCAACCCGAAAAGGCCCCACAAGCTCATCTTTGATGATACCAGCCCAAACCAGTACTCCACCTCCACCTTGCTGGCGTCTGAGTCGGACTGGAGCTCTCTGCCCTTTACCAATCCATCCATCTGGCCCATCAAGACTCACTCTCATTTCATCAGTCCATAAAACCTTAGAAAAATCAGTCTTGAGATATTTCTTGGCCCAGTCTTGACGTTTCAGCTTGTGTGTCTTGTTCAGTGGTGGTCGTCTTTCAGCCTTTCTTACCTTGGCCATGTCTCTGAGTATTGCACACCTTGTGCTTTTGGGCACTCCAGTGATGTTGCAGCTCTGAAATATGGCCAAACTGGTGGCAAGTGGCATCTTGGCAGCTGCACGCTTGACTTTTCTCAGTTCATGGGCAGTTATTTTGCGCCTTGGTTTCTCCACACGCTTCTTGCGACCCTGTTGACTATTTTGAATGAAACGCTTGATTGTTCGATGATCACGCTTCAGAAGCTTTGCAATTTTAAGAGTGCTGCATCACTCTGCAAGATATCGCACTGTTTTTTACTTTTCTGAGCCCGTCAAGTCCTTCTTTTGACCCATTTTGCCAAAGGAAAGGAAGTTGCCTAATAATTATGCACACCTGATATAGGGTGTTGATGTCATTAGACCACACCCCTTCTCATTACAGAGATGCACATCACCTAATATGCTTAATTGGTAGTAGGCTTTCGAGCCTATACAGCTTGGAGTAAGACAACATGCATAAAGAGGATGATGTGGTCAAAATACTCATTTGCCTAATAATTCTGCACTCCCTGTAAAATGTCTGCTAATTTTATACTTGGGTCATCTGTAGAGGTTCTCAACCCTGTTATTGTGCACCCCAGATACTTTACAGTTTAGTCATTTTGCAGTTCTCAAGAGGATATTTATAAAACCGGCAATGCAGGGTTGTTTGGTGACTTGTTTGTGAATCAGTCTTCTAAATGGTAAGAAGTAGAGAGATGTTCCTCAGATGGTGGCATCTTCTGTGTTTTTTTTCCTCCCCATTCCTCCAGCTCCTGTGAACGTATATGAAAATCAGAGGGGCAGAAAGAATAAACCGTCGTATAGCAGGGGGAAGGGGTTTTCTACTGTTTTGATTATACAGATGAATACATGCCATGCATTGGCTGAGATTTAACATCATTTTTTTTTTTTTTTTTTTTTTTTTTTTACAAGCAATGGATGTCTTAACAGAAAACCGAAATACCAATTTAAAGTAATTAAATGGACTAGAGAAACATATTTGTAGAGAAAGTTTGCACATTGTATGATGTACAAAAGTGATTTTGATCAATTCCATACTGTACTACTTACTCATAATTTAGTACATTTTTAGTAATCTATTTTATTTTATTTTATTACTCAGGGTCCATATCCTTTGGAAAACGAGGTTGACCCAGATCTGATTAATGCAGGTAAGTTAACAGTTGTGTTCTGAACTCCATTTTGTATAGCAATATTTAAAATGTATGTGTGTGTGTGTGTATTTGTGTATATATATTTATTATATTATACACTGAAACAAAAGATGCACTCACAGGGTTTCACTGTGAAAACCGTGCTTTTAGTTTTAATTTAGTAACCGTGTTACAGCATGGTTATCTGATCAACGTTTTAACCCCAATGTGTTTTCACCGTAAAATAGTTTTAACTGTGAAAGCCCTTTGAGTGCATCTTTTGTTTAAATATACTTGGCTACATGACCAAGATATTATACACTGTCACAAACTCACCCTACTTCAAGAGTGTGCGTGATGTAGTTATGGTGGTGAAGGGGTTAAATTTCACTATTTGTCTGCATTAGAGCGGAAATAATGATAAAAATCCCACTTAACACCACCCACACTTAGCCATAATATAAATATTACTATTTTAGCGCTGCCACCACCAAGACCATTTATAAATGGGGTGCCTTGGCCCTCCAGGTAACTTAATAATAACCCACCAAGTACAACTTGGCACAATATCTATACAATTGCACAACACTAATTAGTCTCTTCAGGTAACGTGATTATTAACCAGACAAAAGCAGAACTTTAAAAAAAAAAAAATATTTGCTATGAGCACAAAAATAGTCACAGTGCATAGAAACAATAAATGATGCACAAATTATTTACACCAACAACAGATAAAAAACAAAAACAGAAGTCCTAATCACTTACTCCGGTTTTCAAAGTAAAACTTCTTCCCAGAGGCTCTCTGTCAAGGAAAATCGTGACTCATTCAAAAATAGTTTTTGGCCCCAAGCAAGTAGAATACCCACTTCAGTATCATTAGATGTAGATAAGGCGTACCTATAGAGACAATAAGTGACCACCCCCTTTTGTTCCAGACCAACATCAATTCAAATAGAAACTTTTTTTTCTTCTATCTCTTCTTTTTTTTGTGCTGGCCACAGAAATAATAATTGCATTTATGAATGTTACCATTTTTCCATTCCATAGATATGTCACACTCCTTACTTATGATTCAATGTAGTTGACATCACACAGGGCCGGTGCAAGGAATTCTGCCGCCCTAGGTAAAGATCCATTTTGCCACTCCCCCCCCTGCATTGCAAGTTTATTCACTAAACCCCAAACAGAACATTTCACTTTTTTTTTTTTGCGATTAACGATTTATTAGATAAACCCTCAAAGAAAATATGCTTTTATTTTTGCAACATGTTTTTCTGCAAGCCCCTATTCTGTTCCAGGTATTACTCCAATGGAGAGGCTTCTAATGGAGACTACGCCTCTGCTAAAGCCGCAATTGTGCGCATGCACACTCAATCACAGCGTTCCTATGTTTCCCATTGAGTTCTACTTCAGCTAATTGAGAAAGGGAGAAGGCAGGTGCACGCTAGTACAGCCAGTCTGCCTCTTCTGCTAGCTTTGTGGAACTAAAGGAAGTGGAAGAAAGCCTTCCTGGCTGCCTGAGTGACAGACATATGGCAAATGAGAGTTTATATTTAAACCAGACTTCCAGGCCACTTATGGGGCCTCTAAAAAGGTTGAATGTTAGGGTGCTCAAGGTCGGCTGAGGAAAGGGCAAAGAGGGGAGGTAACAGGCTGTGGCGCTATACAATAAATTGTTTACTGAAACTGTGCTGCTTTGCAATGAGGAGTCTAATAATGTTTTGTAATCGATTACAATTGAATAATAGATCATTGACCTAAATTTACTATTGAAGAATATATCATTTTAATCCATCTCATAAGGGTGCAAAGCTGTACATCTGTTCCTCCCTTTTTTTTTTTTTAATAATCTTTTTTTTTTTTCTCAAAAGAACACTTCAGTGTTAGAAATACAAATATGTATTCCTAACACTAGTGTCCCTTTGCCCCAAACATGTCCGTGAAACAGATATTAAGTGTACTGGGTGCCTGCGATGTCTCTTTAATGAGAGGGTGACATACTTACAGTATGGACACAATCTGCTAAAAGAAAAATCATGTAACATTGAACATTTGTAAAGCAGTTTTTCTTTATAAAGCTAGCACTCTTACAATATAATTCTGTGACATTTCTGATTGCACGTGTTTCCACTAACTGGTCTGGTGATAACAGAAACACAAACTATAGCTGTTACTCTAGCTTATTTATAAGCTTTGTTGATTGATGCACAAGGAATTCAATAACCATGTATGGTGACCCGACTAGTGGGGCTAGAACATATTGATTTCTATTGGAGTGAAGAAATTCTGGTGAGTTTAGTGAATGTGTGCTGATTTTTTATATCTTTTTCTAGGTAAAGAAACTGTGACAATCCTTCCGGGAGCCTCTTTCTTTTCCAGTGATGATTCCTTTGCCATGATTAGAGGGTAGGTAACCATACAGATATAGTTTCCTTTTCACTAGATTGTTACAATTAATTTGATTAGGTGATGCGTCCTTTTCAGGCTCCATGACCACCCACATAAGCAGTGTAGTAAAAGTGTATTGCTTGTTAAATGGTCCAGTAGAAGCCTTAAAATCTGAGACTGAAGTTACACTCCATGCAATTTTGTCCCATTCGTGCTTTATACCCATAGGTCAAAGGAATACCATAATATTAAAAATAGATGTAGAGACATTGCTAGCCAGAACATTGCACCCTTGTGCATGCCCCAATTACAGCAATTAAGGACCCCCAAGGGAAGCTAATGTCCTCTCCAGAGACCAAGACCATACAATCCACGTTTAAATAATCTTACCAATCACTCTATAACCACACGCCAGAAGGAGGCTATGCAGAGATTTTTTTGAATCTCTGTCCCTCCCGCCTATTCAGCACTTGTATGAAGAAGCTCTACTATCAGTAATAACACAGGAAGAGGTTCTTGTGGTAATATTTGCTCTTAAGTAAGACCAGGCCCATGACCAAGATGGCATTGGCTACTCTTACTATAACATTTTTATTGAGGTTCCTCATACGGTCCCAATATTCAGTGCAGCATTGATTGCGACCGACTAAAGATTAGGTGAGTTTAGTGGATGTGTGCTCATTATTTTACGGTCAATATAATAATGCCCATTTCATTACTCTGACACAAGTGCTGTCGAGTGCTTGCTGCCTGACTTCATTCTCTCTTCCGAAATGAATACACACTGATCAGGTGGGATTCATTCCTGAACGACTATTACACGAGAATACCAGATCACTTGGCTTGGAGGATGGGTAAGCTGCAGACTCCTTCTCTGCTTCTTTCTTAGGATTCAGAGATGGAGTTTGACAGGGTGTAGTGGCTATTTCTATTTGGCTTGTTAGGTGCAGAGCTTCCCCTTTCTTATTCTCAGGGCTATTAGGACTGCAGGCACAGTTGAACCTATTTGGGGTACATCCCGCTTCTTTTAATCTATCCAAAGGGATGAGACAGGGTTGCCTGTTTTTGCCTTTACTGTACATATTTTCCCTGGGACCTCTTCTTCACATTAAAAGGTAGAACCAATCCATTGAGAGGATTGAGGTTGGAGGAGACCTTTTTAAAATGGCGGCTTATGCCGACATTGTCCTCCTAACACTGTTAAATTCTGAATCTAGCCTATACCCACTGTTTGTTCAACTTTAAAGATGTACTGTCATTATCTGGTTACAAGATCAATGTAGAGAAATCCCATGCAATATCCATGAACCTGTCAGCTGCCGACATGGACCAAATTATATCAAAATAAGTTACAGATGGCTCCTCCAAGGATGATTCCAAAGCTTTTATTTGCAGCAAATTATTCTATAATGTTTCATAAGATCAAGATGAACCTGGAGTTCCTGAAGGGTGGGATCAGTCTCCTTGGTCAGCAGAATGCATAGCATAGAAATGAATATGAATCCTCCAAGATTGATCTTTCCATTTAAGGTTCTCCTGTTTTGGGTTACAAAGTGTGACCTAGATGGTATTTTGACAAATTATTTGGGGTAATAAACGGTATATATTGGCATAGACCAAAAATGAAATGCGGTCCAGGACTACTGAACCTCTTGATGTACTATATTCCGCCTAGTTAGCGCTGATAGTGATGTGGCATGCTCTGCCACAGGAGAACAAAATCACGAACGGTTAACCTTGAATCTTATCTCATGAGGTCTCATCTCCCTATGTTTTATTTGGGGCTGAATAAACCCAGAAGGGCCATACTCTGTACAACATGTGGTTCCATTCTTGCTTCCCTCTCCATATGAGACCGAATCAAATATAAATTTCAGTTAACCTCAGATCCCTCTCTCCTGGCTCCAGTCGTCAGAAACAGAGTTCCCTATTGGGATATGCCCATGGGAACATACAAGTAGCTGGCATACAACACTACAGATCTTTATGGAACCATTCCTCTGTCATTAACTTTGCAGCTTTAAAAGAAAGAGCCCCTTTAAATAACAAGTCTTTATTTTGTTACACACAGATTTTTAATTTTGTACATGTGACAGGGGTGTGGGGAGTGGCAGAGCAGCTTCCTATCCCTTTTGAAACTCTGTGCCTTTAGGACATATATCAGAAGGGTCTAGTGTCCCAGCTATATAAATACACGCAAAACAAAAACCACCTGCACAATAGTGTAGGTTCCTCTCATGCTGCCAAAACAGCTCTGATGCATCGAGGCATGGACTCCACAAGAGCTCTGAACGTGTTCTTGGCAGATCCTTTAAGTCCTGTAAGTTGTAAGGTGGGACCTCCATGGATCGGATTTGTTATTCCAGCACATCAGACAGATGCTCAATCGGATGAGATTTGGTTAATTTGGAGACCAAGGCAACAGCTTTGTCATGTTTCTCATTCCATTCCTGAACCATTTGTGCAGTGTGGCAGGGTGCATTCTGCTGGACGAAACCACTGCCATTAGGGAACAAAATTCCAATAAAGGTAGGTGGTACATCCACATGAATGCCAGGACCCAAGGTTTCCCAGCAAAACATTGCTCAGAGCATAACACTGTGTCCACCAGCCTTTCCCATAGTACATCTTGCTGCCATATTTTTCACATGTAAACCGCGCAGACGCACCAGCCATCCATCTGATTTTAAAAGAAAATCTGATTCATCAGACCAGGCAGCCTTGCTCCCTTGCTTAATGGTCCAGTTCTGGTGCTCACATTGCCAATTAATGCACTTTCAGAAGTGGACAGGGTTCATCATGGCCACTCTGACCGTTCTGTAGGTACTCGCTGACACCTTTCTGTAATGGCCAACTGTAACGAAAGCTGGTATTTCATATACCCGTTCATTTTGTTCCTCACGAACTGGTAATTATAACTCGCAGCTCGGGACACTAATTCGACATTTCCCAAGAATCAAAGTGCAGCATACACCCGCTGTTCAGCAGTGACTAGACTAGGTGAAGGGTACAACAATGTTTTATTCAGGCCAGATGGCTGGCTTTTATGCGATTCCAGAGTACAGTAAACTCCCCCAACACGCCTACAAATTCTGAGTCCCCATGACTCTGCATAAAACACAAAATATA
Organism: Pelobates fuscus; assembly: GCF_036172605.1. Classification (NCBI taxonomy): domain Eukaryota; kingdom Metazoa; phylum Chordata; class Amphibia; order Anura; family Pelobatidae; genus Pelobates; species Pelobates fuscus. The sequence continues at coordinate 76,642,087 of NC_086321.1, read as the reverse complement.
GAAAATACATAATACACATAGGAACCCTCATAAATGTCATATCCCCGGATAGCCTGGATCTGAGTGCCCAAGTTGTCCAAAGCCGAAACGCCACCGGGGTAAAATTTTGACCGACCACTCACGAGGCGCCTGCCCAAAACCGTTCCATAGTTTCAGAGGTAGAGGTCAGTCCATTCCGGAAGTTCCAAACCGAACAAAACCACAAATGGTTTCCCTAGCTCATGGGCAGCGTTTGTTCACCTGCTTCGTGTAAACAAACCCACCGAACAGCGCTCTCCTGGCTTGTCTGGGAAAGGAAGCAGGCATTCGCGAAGTTGACCGGTGTTTTTGGGTCGAGTGTCCAATTTGGAGTTCAGACACTCGATTACCAAGTCCTGCTGACTCATTTCGTGTGACAAGATGGCAGCCGTTTTCTCCAGCATGTGGCGTTCGGTTATACGAACGTCGGCCACACAGGGAGAGTACTTAATCCTGCTGTTTCTTTATGGTTAATGAGCCAAGGGGGTGGTCGGTGTTCAGTAGATATATATCCCGAACAAAGAAAAAATTAAGTTTGGGAACCAAAGAGTATAGTTTCGTCACACCAACATTAAGTCTTTCAGCAATTTGAGCTACAGTTGCTCTTTTGTGTGATTGGGACAGTTGGGCTAGCCCTCGCTCCTCATGTGTCTCAATGAGCCTTAGACGCCCATAACCATGACAATGGCTCACTGGTTGTCCTTCCTTGTTTTACTTTTGGTAGGTATTTTTTGCACACTATGAGCACCCCACAAGACTTTCTGCTTTTGGAGATGCTCTGGCCCAGTCATCTAGCCATAACTCTTTTTGGCCCTTGTCCAAGTGATATTTCACTTGCCTATTTTTCCTGCTTTAAACACATGAACTTCAAGAACAGACTCTTCACTTGTTGTCTGATATATCCAACCTCTTGACCGGTGCCATTGTAATCATATAATCAGCTTTACTCACTTGCAGTGATTTTAATGTTGTGGCTGATCAAAGTCTGCTCCAGTTGCACAGTCTGGGATCAAATATGTTCTGTTTCTCAATGGGAAATGTTTTTGGTTTTTTTCTGGGGTGCAGTTGAGGTGGATGTCTGGGAAGAGATTTGGAAAGCAGCAGTCAAGTTTTCCAAATGTGTCACAGCACAGGATATAGGTATAAAATTATGTTCCAATGGTACACCACTCTTGTCCAGTTATGTCCCATAGGGAAAATCCCCACTGATTATTGTTGGAGATAATGTTGTTATCGTGGCTCAGACCTTCATATGTGGGGTACCTTTCTGGGACGGAGTAGGGGATATTTTGGCAGCAGTTTATCATAGGCCCTTTGATGTAGACCCCTGGCTATTACTATTGCCTAGAGACCTTTAGAGGGCTTCCTAAAGAAGGCTCAGAAATTGATCAACAAAATAACCTTAGCAGCAAGGAGACCTTTGGCGGGATCATGACTGGGACCAGAGAAATTAGAACTAAAATAAACGGAAATCATTTAATGGATCAGCTAATGGGCAGGGTTCATGACACCTTGCCCTCTTTCTATAAAGTTTGGGATTCTTGGCGAGGTTTCATCTTCATGACATAAAGTCAGTTGCATTAGATCTCATCTGTGGTGGTACCCCCTTGACTTATACAGTGAAGATGAACCATGGCACATATCTGTGAAGGGATGCGATCAGAGTTGTAGTGCTTTTTTTTTGTTGCAATTATAAAATGTTTTGTGCCAGATCACAGTGAGAGGATCTCATTGCTGCTAGGTAAGTAGCACATAGGTTGTTATGGTGTTTGGAATGTCCCTTTTAATTGTGGACTGTCGGCCATGGTAATTTGCACAGGCTTATATAAAATATGCAAAAGCTAAATAGATCTGTAATATTTTCTAGTAATTTTAATTGAATGGCATAGCAGTCAATATTTAGACTTTGTATGTGTAAATGGGTAAAATTAAATGCTACAAAACGTCCTATGATCCTTGCTTTATCTTGTCTGTCTTTATAAGTAATGTGTAATTTTATCCTGTCCGTGTTTAATATTTATGTCTTCATTTTTCCAGGGGTCATGTTGACCTGACAATGTTGGGTGCTATGCAAGTATCAAAGTATGGAGATCTTGCAAACTGGATGATTCCGGTGAGTATTTTATCTATTACTATTGCAGTACTGGCTGTGTTGATCCACATATTGGGAATTTATAGCTTTGGGTAGAGTGGTACAACAAATAATAATAAAAAAAAAAACATATATGTAATTGCACCGATACGCTAAAGTGGAAGGTCACTTTTTTAGCATTCCATATCAACGATAGATGACAAGTCTTCAGCAGTACTCTAAAATTTAATTTTAAATTTGGGACACAAAGCTAGCCCATGAAATAAAAACAAAACAAAACAAATCATGGCTAAATGGCTGTTTTACCAAATATGTCGTTGATATCTTTGTTGATTTAGAAATTCGCAGACATGTTTTTTTTTTCTTCCTTTATTTATTTTAAGTTTACTTTATCTGAAAGAAAAGGCTGTGTGATGCTTGACCTATTCTGAATCTGATGGTAATATAGTTCTTTTCTCGCACAATATAAACCAGACAGGCAGAATCTGGTAAAGAGTCAGCATGTCTTTAAGTGGTTGGAGCCAGCACAGACATCTGAGAAAAGAGCATTACACAGTTGTGTTGGCTGCGGTTTAATATGCTCTTACTAAGGTGCCTCAGCTGAGCCTTGTGGGAGATATCAGTAACACCTGCAGAGAAGGTCGTGTATTGAACGAGGGGGTTGGGCGCTCTGCTCTGCTTACACTAAAGATGATTTGGAGATTCAGGGATTGGTGAACTGCATATGAGGATGTCAGTCGTACAATAAAATCTTTCACCATAATCTATAATTACTGTAAGAACTAATGTTGCATAAAGTCTGTTTCTGAAGCATGTAACAGAAGTTCATTATCTTTTCTAGCAGCACAGATACAAGTATTTTATCTATTCATTAGCTTTGAAAATCAGTTTGCTGGAGAGAATATCTAGTTAAAGACTGAAAGATATGTATATGTATGTATATGTGTGTGTGTGTGTGTGTGTGTGTGTGTGTGTATGTATATGTGGATATGTGTATATATATATATGTGTGTGTGTGTGTCTATGTATATTACATAATGTTTGTTTATTTTTTACTTTCTTCAAAGACCTAGAGATGATTTATTTATTTTTACCCATTTGCTAAATTGTGCCCCAAAAACTCAAACTTGCTACTCTACTAGTGAAAACATCTTTGAGTTTCTATGTGTTTGTATGTATACATTCATACATACTTTCATGAAATAGATGCAAAATAATGCTGCCTGATAGTAATTTTATTGGGCTAACAGTATTTTGGAATTACTAGTTTTTGGGAGTTGCTTAATTGGTAAGAAGAGAGGTGTTCACTATCAAGCCACTTGTTACTTACTCTGTACTATTGTGGGTTATAAAGTGCTTTGAGTTTTGACCATTTTTTATTACTTTGTACCATATTAATGGCAATCCATGAAAGCAAAGGAGGGCTGGTGTCCCATGACAGATTTTTGACCCGTTGGTTAAAATCCTTGCTGTAGCATTTTCTACCTGAGAAACTTGTGCTTGAGACCATGATTAAATGTGTTACAGTAGTCCAGATGGGGATGTGACCAGTGGATTTATTATTGTGAGAGATTCTCTGCTGAAATCAGGTGTTTGATTCTGGCAATTTTTTCAAATGAGGAATGAGGTTTGGACTGCGGCTCATTTGAGTCTCTGGGGTAAATTCAAAATCAAGCATAATGCCTAGGTTTTTTCATTGATGCTGAAGTTCAGTTTTTAACATCCGTATCCCAGACAAATTTGATGATCTTAATGCAGCTTAGTTGCTAAGCTATCACACAGCTCACACCAATAACTAGTACCTGTGTTTTGTCACAAAATTAATTTTGAACCACTAATACTCCACTCCAGAAGATTATCAAAGCATTTATTGATCCTTTTTTTTGGGGGGAGGGGGGGGGGGGGGGGGGGGGGGGGGATGGGATAGGGAAATCTTGATCTTGGTTTGAAGGAGATGTATGTCTGAATATCCTCATCTGCATTGCAGTGGGAGGATAGAACTTGTGATGTTTGATTTTTGTTTTTTTGTTGGGATATAATATTTTATTAAGCATAGTTAGAATTCTCTTGGACCTTTTTAAAGGCCTGCTGGCATTGCGATGAAGTGGTCTTGGTGCCTGTAGTGTACCTATAATTTAAGTGGTCAGTCAATTTAGGGTTTTTCTTGGCTAATCATGGCAGCAGTTAACTAATGGGGTTAGCACCTTCCTCCAGCCAGTGGGACAGGAAGAACAATTATAGGAATATATATATATAGTTCCTCAGTCTTTTTTTACCTGTCATCTTAGCCATAAGTAAATTCATATTTTTATGAAGGAAAAAAAAATATGATCACCTGTATGTATCCTCTTCAGGAAGCCCCAGTTACACGTAGCCCATCTCTATAGTACTTGTGAACCCCTGGGAGCCGCAGGGGCTCCGGTGCACCTTCCTGCAACTTCAATTTCAGCAGACCTCCGAACCCCTTTGGGATGCTTATTATCTCAAAGTATGTCATCTTATGATGTTATGTGGTATAATAGCAAAATATAAGCAATAAGATGAACAGTCAATTCCTGTAAAGCCACTCCTATGCTAAATTTAAATTCAAAGTACATGTCTGCAAACATGTTGCAGAGACTCCATTGGGAATAAATATAAATTAATTTATATATATATTTTCTTCTTACCAATTTAATATATATAACACTTGCTGTATTTTTTTTTTTTCATTCGGGGAATGTCTTAACAGCTTGCAAATCTGCAGTCTGCAGCCTTTGCCAGCCATCTCCTTTTAGCCAGCTCAGACTCTCTGTGTCTATCCAATCAGACTTCCCTGATGAGGAATGAGGTCTTTGCAAGGTAGGTTCTCTGAACAATGTCTGCCTCTTCAGCTTTGCACCAGAGAGCTAAACAAGAGAATGCAACATGGCAAGTTGTCGGACAGCCAGGGGGTGCAACAAAGTCAATTTAGAAATGTGCCAATAACTGTTGCAATCTGCACTATTTGTATAATACAAAATGCAGACACACTCTTCACATTCAAAACTAAATCGCTCTAGGTGTTTGTACCCCATCTGCCACTTTAAATGAACACTCCAGAGGCGTAAGTGGGGAGAGATGGGGAAATGTCACAGTTGTAAAATGTACAGGATGAAGAATGTCATATTCCCTAAAAAATAAAGGAGATTTTGTTAATTTGGTTTTGTAGAAACTAGTTAACAGCGACTTAACTGCACCCTAAGGGGTTCAGCGATTTGGCTGCTGTACTTTTGTATAAGCGTTTTGGGAGGATAATGAGGAGGCTTTGGTTCTTAGCAGAAACTTACTATTTTTGTCAAACAACTTTAAAACTGCATGCATAACCTCCATGCACTCCCAGCTACTACAATAATAAACTGTAACTGTGCTGATTGGCGCATACACAACCAACATTTTATAATGTAAAATTGACAAAGTGTAACAAATTCATCCACTTAGGGTAAAGTGTTTAATGGTATTTACCGTCCTGACAGGAATAGTTGTGCCCATTTACAGTCGTGTGCCTGGATATTCAATAATCCCAGCATGTCTAGGGACGCCGGACGCTGCCAATCTATGCCACCTTACAGTCCCATGAGAATAACGTCGGTGTGACGTCACACGCACGCACGTCTTTGTGTTCAAAGGCAGATTACAGCCAATCGGAATAACAGGAGGGTTATTTAAACTTATTTGCACATTCTCCTATTGCCCTGTCGTGGTTTCTGCCTGATGGTATTTCGAGTGCGTTCCTGATCTTGATGATTTTTTGGGGGGTATTTGACTTTGGCTTCGTTCTGACTTCCCTGATTTCCGGTATCCTTGACTTTTGGCTTTTTCTCATTGCTGTGTTTGATTCTCTATCCCTGACCTTGTCAAGTATTCTGATAATTCTTGGATATGTAAAGTCCGGCCATTCTAAGGTCCGGTTATACATTATCCTTAGCCCTAGGTGTGATACAATTCTGCATGCGGGATCACTTGGTACTCTTGTCACCAAGTATCCAAGTTACGCCTCCATGATCAGGTATAAAAGGTATTCAGTTTGGATGGAATCATCTCTTCCCTTACGGAATAATGCTGCACTGCACTAGGGGTATTACATCTTGGTATTCTTAAAAATGTATGACTAATTTACCCGCTTTTTCTGCTTAATTCTACCATGCATTCACAATACAAATTGTATTTTTAAAAAGAAAAAAAAAAATACATCTTAGCACAGACAGTGGCTGTATAGTGCTTAGAAATGAATAGTCAACAAGCCAGATTCATGAAGGTTTGTGTGTGGTTTTCAAGTCAACTACATAGAGTAACAATAACCAGAATGCATTTGCAATGCTAAAAAATGAATTCCATGCGTTTCGAAGCATCTTGTAAAACTCTTAAAGCCAACATAATTACTTGCTTTTTCTCCTGTTAAATGGATATTGCTTATATAAATACATCTCCTTTGACTAATGATGCATTGGACCTGGACTGGATTTTGGCTTCTAAACCGAGCATTTGAAAAAGTATAAAACGATTAAATGTGATAAATATGATAAATTGAAGCCTCCTAAGGATTCATTAATATTTATATTTTACACCCCAGAGCCGGTACAATGCAGAAGCAAATAAATCACTGAATCACTGACAGCAAGGCCCTGAAGCTAATGAATGATAAACTATTAAAATTGTTTTATCTTAAATATCCCTAGTTGACATTTTGATGGTTAACATCATTTTTATAGTGCAGGGTAACTAGCACGATGACTTGGAGTCTGACCTTTTGAAAGGGATAAGTGCAGCCATAAAGATAAGGCATTTAGGTGTTACAGTTAAACTGGTCAGATTAAATGCTACAGGCATACTCTCTGTAAGATATTGATTGTCTAGAAAGCCAAATCATACTTTCATTATTCCTCATTAATTGGTGATCACGTTATAGCCACTCTTTGTCAGTCTATAGTAATTGCCTATAAGAGACAGGTGCACAATTGTAGGACTGCTATAATTGCCACATTTAAAATAAATTATTCATAATGTATGCATGCACTGAAAATTGAATTACATTTTTTTATTTTATTTTTTTTTAGTGTTCAGCTGCATACCACCATGACCTTTTAAAGGGGTACTCTTTAATGAACTTGAGCAAGAATTAATTAAATGCGTACATTCACATGTAGAAACAGCATCAATCTGTACTTTATTTTGTAACTATGTACAGTTTGCTACTGCGCCACCTACAGTCCACTATGACAAACACTTTCATATATAGGATGAGTTATGTTTTAATTCCAACAATTGTGACTAAGTTGCTTACGTAGGATGGTATGTAAATGCTCTCATATTCCTACCTCATATTCCTATTGGTTAAACTGCAGTTATATTAATAACCGGGGTAAATCTAGAACATATTTAGTGGTTTTATACAGAAATACAGGAACTATTTGCCTCTATTAGTTCACAAGTTACCACCTCACAAATTTTATTGGGCTGGGCCAGGATTTTTATGGATAAATCGCAATATAATTTTTATTATGGTTTCTTTTAAATGAGGCCAATGATTTAATACCAAGATTTTGGAAATGGCCCAAGACTCCTACTTTACAGGATTGGTCACATAAAGTAGAAGATTTGTACCTTCTATTTTATGTACCCAATTCTGTATAGTAGGAGTTATGGAAGAATTATATTGGGGAGCAAAAGGTTGTCTTAGTTAAGATGTCCTGTGGTGGCACAAATGGCAGATTAATTGTAATTGTTAATTTAGGTTTAAAAAATTGCTTTTTTAATTTTTTTTAATTTAAATGATCTATTTTTGTGTTATGAATATGGTTATGTACATTTTTTTTTTTTATATGAGAAAATGTATTACATTAATCAATAAAGAACAAATTATATTGAAACACCCCTAGACAGTCACATTACAGGAGGAATGTGCAAGTGGCCTAAATGTCTTATGATAACTTTCTATGGAGGACGCTGTGCTGTAAGTGTGATAAGCTCTGTTTATGGTAAAAATAAAAATATGGATTGAACCCATTGGTAAACTGAATAGTAGGTATGTGTGTTTTATTTTCAAGCACAGCAGTTTGTCTTTTCATGAAGTAAGCTACTGCTGGGTGTTTAACTAAAGCAGATGTGGTTTCTGCTCTGCTCAGGTCCTCCCGCCCCACCACCTGTTTCCTCGTTCCTATTCCCTCGTATCTCAACTGCACGATGTCTCCTTTTGCTCTACCTCGCACTAAAATTTTCAATCTCTCTCCTCTGGCATATTTCCTCTACCCTTTAAACATGCAATTGACACACTCTGCCGAAGACCTACGTCTAACCTTTGCTTGCACTCCTACCTCTGCTGCTCATCTTCAAGACCTCTCCAGGGCTGCTACTTTTCTGTGGAACTCCCTTCCCTTCTCCATTAGACTTTCACCCAGTCTCCACTCCTTCAAAAAATCTTTGAAAACTCACTTCAGGAAAGCATATCAATTAAACAGTCAACAGCTTTCCCTCCCTGCACCCTGATTCCACTCCTGAAACGGTCATCAAAACAAAACACTAAGCACTCAGTTAATACTATCCTAGCAACCTACTTTTCTACCCTACCCTTGCCTTTTGTGTCACTATACCCCACTCACTCTAGCGTGTAAGCTCATTGAGCAGGGCCCTCAATCCCTCTTTTTCTGTGTGTTCAACTAGTCTGGTTACAAATAGGTGTCTGGTAGTCCACCCATTGTACAGCGCTGTGAAATTTGCTTTATAAATATCTTGCAGGTGGCAGTTCAGGTTAGATCTCTAAGTGGAAACTCATGAAATTAAATAGTAAGCCTATTGAAAGGGACACATCCGCACCATGAAAAAAAACAGCCTGCTGTGATTGTTTTGCTTTCAGAAGGGATGGTGCCCTACAAGAGGAAGCAGTCTTGCTGGGTACCTATTGCGGCCTCTCCTGGTGCTGTAAAGCTTCACCAAGGAGCTTCCGTTGGCTCCATTGAGGGTTCAGATTGAACCAGGGATGGTTCATTGACTGAGTGTGTCATCTGAGCGTTGGAGCTTCTGGCGGAAGGGGAGGCCACAGCAGAGGTCTCATGGGACCCAGGAGAGTTGTCCAATTGTACTTAAACAATTGGGATATATACTGTTGTTTATGCCATGGTGCTCAGTGTTCCTTTAATTGTTTTTCTTTTGCATGTGTTTTACACATCATATATTTAATTAGAATGAAATGACTTATGACCTCAAGTTCTAAAAATGTATATGATTAAAACGACAACTTATGCTTACCATGAAACCTATTTCTGTGTAATACAATGTAATTGAGAAATATGTGATGTTTGTTATGGTAAAACATTACATCCACGTACAAACTAGATCTGCTGAGTGTTTAATCAAATGCAGTTTTTTGTAAAACCTGGGTTGTTTATCATTTCTGCCCTCTTCTCCCCCCACATTTTAACAATTCTGAGTTTGGGCACACTAAATTATTTATCTGTAATCAATATATGCAGGTTTTATTTTCTTACCTGAAGTAAAATATAATTACCTCCTTTGTTTCAAAACTACAATATAATATCTGCTATTGATTAGCAGTTTTGCTAAGAAATAAAATGTGAATTTGTCTTATTTATAAAGTGCCAACAAGTTCCGTAGCTCTGTACAATGGGTTGACTAACAGACAAGTATTTGTAACCAGATGAGTTGGATACAGAGGGATTGAGAGGCTTGCTCAATGAGTTTATATGCTAGAGGGAGTGGGGTAATGTGACACAAAAGGTAAGGGTAGGATAATGTTCATTGAGGGCTAAGTGTTTTGTTTTGATGACCGTTTCAGGAGAGGAATCAGGGTGCGGGGACGGAAAGCTGTTCAGCTTAATGGATCTGCTTTCCTAAAGAAGTACGTTTTTAAGATTTTTTTTGAAGGAGTGAAGATTGGGTGAGAATCTAACAGAGAGGGTAAGGGCGTTCCATATGAGCGGTGAAGTCCTAGAGAAGTCTTTAAGGTGAGCATCAGAGGTAGGAGTACGAACAGAGGTTATACCTAGGTCTCCGGCAGAGCAAAGAGGCCTAGATGGGACTTATTTGTGTATTAGTGAGGTTAAGTAGGTCGGAGCAACATTGTGTAGAGATTTGTAAGCAAGTATCAGGATCTTAAATTGAGTCCTATATCTTAAGGGAAGCCAATGGAGGGACTGACAAAGGAGGGAGGCGTGGGAGGTGCAGGCGAACAGGAAGATGAGCCTCGCTGCCGCATTCATTATAGACTGTAACGTGGCAAGTTGGGAACACTTAAGACCACTGAGAAGCAGATTACAATAGTCAAGGCGAGAGAAGACAGTGGCATGGACAAGCACCTTTGCCATATCAGGTGTTAAATAGGGTCGGATACGGGCAATATTTTTGAGATGGGAGCGGCAGGATTTGGCGATTGATTGGACATGAGGGATGGAGAGGTCGATGAACACCTAGGCAGCAATCCTTTGAGGTAGAGCAGATGGTAGCGCCATTGATTTGGAGGGACACAGACAAGGGAGAAGCAACATTTGAGGGAGGGAAGACCAGAAGTTCTGTTTTGGACAGGTTACGTTTAAGGAAATGTGAAACCATCCATATGGAAATAGCAGAAAGGCGGCAGTCAGAGACACAAGTCAAGAGGGGTGGTGAGAAATCAGGGGAGGACAGATAAATTTGCGTGTTATACGCGTAGAAATGATACTGGAAGCTTAAGGAGCTGATGAGTTAGTTTACCAAGGGTGGCAGTGTAGATTGAGGACAAAAAGGGACCAAGGGACCTTCGGGAACACCAATAGAGAGGGATTGGGGAGAAGTGGCAGAGCCAGAGAGAAACATTGAATGAGCGCTGGGGGAGGTAGGAAGAGCACCAGGAGAGAGCAGTATCTCGTAGACTGAGATTACGGAGGATGAGAAGTAGCTGTTGATGATCAACAGTGTCAAAAGCAGCAGAAAGGTTGAGAAGAATTAGGATAGAGTAGTGGCCGTGGAATTTAGCAGTGATAAGATCAATGGATACTTTGGTCACAGCTGTTTCAACAGAGTGACAAGTGCGGAATCCAAATTGAAGCAGGTCAAGCAGAGAGTTTGATTCGGCGAAGTCTGTCAATCTCGCATACACAACTCGCTCATGAATCTTTGAGACAATCGGAAATGGCGAGATAGGGCGGTAGTTGGCTGGGGAATAAGGGTCAAGGTTGGGCTTTTTCAGAATCAGTGTTACGGTTGCGTGTTTGAAGGGTAGAGGAAATGTGCCTGGGGGGGGGGGGAGAGAGAGAATTTTAGTGAGAGGCAGAGAAAGAGAAGGAGAGAGTGCGGATGAGATACGAGAGAATAGGATCGAGGGAACAGGTGGTGGGGTGGGAGGAAAGGAGCAGAGCAGAAACCTCTTCTGCTGCAGCGAGTGCAAATGAGCATAGGACAGCTGAGGAAGTATGGTTAGGGGAAAAGCTGGTAATGGAAGTAGAGAGATGAGATTCAATTGTTATTCTTTTGCTTTTACTGGTTGTATTTATTTGGTGCCACCTAAACCTCTACAAAACTGGTCAAAGCTTCCATGCCACCTGCAAGCATATAAAATATCCTACTACATGTTAAGCTAATTTATCGTGTTGTTGCCTCGGTGATGTGTATCATCAAACCATATTTTCTGTGGTAATGAAAGGACATTAAAGGGAAACTCCAGTGCCAGGAAAACAATCCGTTTTCCTGGCACTGGAGGTACCCTCTCCCTCCCACCCCCTAATCCCCAGTTACTGAAGGGGTGAAAACCCCTTCAGTCACTTACCTGAGGCAGCGACAATGTCCCTCGTCGCTGTCTCCTCCGCGAAGCTCCTCATCTGCACTGCCCTCGTCGCTGTCTCCTCCGCGAAGCTCCTCATCTGCACTGCGTTGGCCGGTGGGCGAGACTGATCCCGCCCACCGGCCGAGGAGACCTAATGCGCATGCATTAACGAATTTCAATGCTTTCCTATGGGGAAATGAGCGGCGCTGGAGGTCCTCACACAGCATGAGGACGTCCAGCAACGCTCTAGCAAGGAAAATCCTTGCTAGAAATCAGGAAGTGACCTCTAGTGGCTGTCTAAAAGACAGCCACTAGAGGTGAAGTTAACCCTGCAATGTAATTATTGCAGTTTATAAAAAAAACTGCAATAATTACAGTTGCAGGGTTAGGAGTAGTGGGAGTTGGCACCCAGACCACTCCAATGGGCAGAAGTGGTCTGGGTGCCTGGAGTGTCCCTTTAATTCCTAAAATGTTAACTAGGCATGCTTGGGGTCTATGGGACACCTTGCTAACATAGAGGGAGAGAGACTTGCAGGGTCTTATGTGAAAGGGCTCCCTGGACCACCACTTAATGTCATAATGTGTGTGGTCAATTAGCCTGATTTTTTTTTAATTTACAGTTCACTACTAACCATTGTTTACTGAATAAACCCTATGTGTTTAACGTAAGCTGAAAGATTAAGTAATAACACATAATATAGTCTATGGCATGGTAATTATAATTAAATGAAAGTCAATGCTCTTAAATAGCCTTTATCTTGTAAAATAACCAAGCAGTATAAATCCGATAGTTGGGCATATGAGGCCAGAATTGCTAAATTGCAGATGTATCTCTGCCAGATAATGATCGATCCAGACATCTGCCTATGTGTTGAATTCATTTCAGCAGCCTAGAATGAAATGCTGTGTAAGTGGGTCTTTGGATACACCAGAAGATTGATCGGATACAATTCGTATCTTATTGAATAGAGACCATCAAATGGATGTTAATTGATTGACTGCATAGGATCTGAGCAATCTTTATAGATTAGAAGATACATTATCTAGCTGAATAATGTGTTGTGGTATACATTAATTAAATCTCCTGTAATTGACACAAACACGTTTTTCATATGATCAATTTATTTCAATTTTTTTCTAGTAAAACAAAATTGAGAAGTTTATTCTTAAAGATTACGGAAATAAACACATTCATTTTAAAACTCAGTGGGGAAAAAACAGTTCTCCATATGCATCATTCATTCTAGGTTTATAGGTATACTTGGAGGGAATGTAGAAATATCAGATAAGATCCATTTGTAACATTTTCCCTCTAAAATGACAACGTTATATCATGACTGTGCACTGGGGCTAATAACCACATTTGTGACCATCTAAACAGTGTTAATTTTGGTGGAAAACTTCAATTTAGTTTTAGTCATGGTCTTTTGACTAAAAAGCCATTTGAGTTTTATTTGCATTTTGCACCTTCCCCAATTTTTATTTATTTTCTTTGTCTAGGGGTCTCTCTCCCAAGCCCTGTTCTCTTTTACCCCTTCAACAGCCCTTTTGTGCAGTGTTTTAATTTTGACATCAATTTCAATTTAGTTTGTCTGTCTTTTGACTAAGAAGCCATTTTTTGTTTGTCGTTTTTAGTCCTCTGAATTGTTTTAGTCTACAAAATTAGCACTGCATCTAAAAATAGTAATCTATGGGGATGACTTACTGAGCTTACAAGAATGGCATAAATCGGCTAAATTAGGAAATCACTTTGATTTAAAACTGCTTTTGTAGCAGAGTGTCTATCAACATCTGTGTCACAACAGATGTGTGTGTTTGTATTTGAGAGTGGGTTTAGGAATTACAGTTCAGCTGTATAGGTAGTATATAGAACTCGGCTAGTGCTTCTTTCGTCGAGGTTAGTGTTTCATGGAATACATCTGCAGCTTAAAAAGAACAGGTTAGTGAGCAAGATTTGTGTACATGTGTTTGTGTACAATGTTATCCCTGTGAAAGCTGGGTTTTAGCGAGGATGTATGCAGAGCAGAACTGACAGGTTGCATCCCAGACATGTTATTTATCGTGTCGTGATCATTAATCCATCTCTGCATACACGGCTTCTGTGAATGTTCAATAATACATATGTTTGTGTACTTTATACGCACTTGTAAATATAAATGTTTTCATTTCCCCCCTCCCCCCCTGTTTTTATTTTGAGTTTGAATGGAAAATATTTATTTTAATAAACCCGTGAATGCTGATCACACACCATGAAGATTTGAGCAAGTAGAAAATGTATGTATTCTTACTTGGTGATTTATGGACCTAATTCCATTTAAACTGATTTTGTTTGCAATCTTCAAGTATCTTGAATAACTGATCCATACAAAATGCCAACATTTCCTTCAAGCTCCTCTAAGGCACAGCACATTTAATTTGATGCATTGGGAAGGCTGCTTAAAATTCGTAATCCTGTGCGAGTTGAAATATAACTGAGAAACGCACTGACCTAAAATATTTTAAAACCTGTTTCACCGATGAGTTCCATGAACAGGCCATGTTGATGTTTGATTTGAATTTATTGAAGTCTCTCAGTTTGTCATTTTCAATGAATGCGTATGAATCTCATATGTTTTCCTGCGGGTCTTTTGTTTATTTTCCTCCTTTAATTATCTAATTAATTGCATAATGTATAGAGTACTCTACATTGCCTCTAGGGTTGCATTCATATTTATGGAAGTGTGTGGACCCCTTGAAATTAATACGTGGTAATTCTTCCTCTGCCAATGTGCCTTTTGGGCTTCCTCATTAGTCTCATAGGGATTTGGTGGGGGAAAATCTGGTTTTGTATTCAGTTTTTATCCAGCTTCATTTTTTCTTGGCTTGGACGAACACTGGTACAGAACAGAAACTCTCAATCTTCAGTAGGTTTTGCACGTTGAGGGATTATCCGTAACAAAATAGACTTGGGTACATTACAATGGTTATTTTGCATCCCTGCAAGGACTTTAGGCAAGAAAGGTTTCCTGTCCCACTAATGATCACATACTGGAGCAGGTGCTGGACATTGCCCATCTAGTAATGCTTTATTGAAGGCACTGATGAATAGTACATATGCAACATTTATTCTGGAGGAAGTGCTAAAGGTCTCCATACTGTTCTATAACCTGACGAAGAAGTGAGTTTGAAGGTTTCTTCTATTTCCACATTGACCCAGTTGGAGACCAGTAAGGCAGGTGTAGAAGATTATGCAGGTTCCCACTGCTTGGACATGAGTGTGTGAAATGCTGTGTACCTCTGAAAGTGTCCCTACTAGTGATGTCCCGAATGGTTCGCTGGCGAATAGTTCCTGGCGAACATAGTTTGTTCGCCACGGACGGCGAACATATGCGATGTTCGGTCCGCCCCCTATTCGTCATCATTGAGTAAACTTTGACCCTGTACCTCACAGTCAGTAGACACATTCCAGCCAATCCGCAGCAGACCCTCCCTCCCAGACCCTCCCACCTCCTAGACAGCATACAATTTAGATGAATTCGGAAGCTGCATTCTTTTTTTTTTGTATGTTTGTGTTTATTATACATTATCCCCCCATAGCCAGTAACATGTGTTTATTATACGTTATCCCCCATAGCCAGTAACCTGTGTTTATTATACATTATCCTCCCATAGCCAGTAACCTGTGTTTATTATAAATTATCCCTCCCATAGCCAGTAACCTGTGCTTATTATACATTATCCCCATAGTCATTTATCGTTGGACCTAGGCAGCATGATGTCTTAGGCCGGCCCAGAGAGTGAGTGAGTGAATAATATAATATATATGTTCAGAAACATATTAGTAATATATGTAAATCGGGTTCATGCAAAGAGGGTGAAAAGGTATTAAAGAAAAACACACTTATTGCATCAAATTTACAAAGCCAAACTTTTAAAAGCTTTCCTCATTTCTTTCTCGGGATGAGGAATATATCGGTTGTAGACTGAGGATTTCCATCTGCCTAATCTTTTAATAATATGCACTGGAGTGTCAGTGTTGAAGGAGACCGAAGCTGCCCCTATTCTAAATGAAAGACCCGAGACATGGATACAACCCAATCTTAGGAGTGGCATGACTGAGTGTGGGTAAGTAAGAGTCAAGTATTTTAACTGGGCACTAGTTCTAGGTGGGATAAAGTGGTATAGCGGATGGATGAGTAGTTTGGTTCGTTTTAGAGGTTTGTAGAGAAAGTATATAGTGATCATGATTTTTAGCGATATCCAATATTTTTAAGGTGGTCTCAAACAAACATAAAATGCTATATAAAATTTGTGGGAATATCGAATAGTCGTGTAAAGTAAATCAGAGAGGGCTCAGAATATCGAACCATCGATCGGTAACCTGGATGAAGTAGGGGGTCTATCTGTTTTATTAAATACGCAGTAATATGCTTTTAATGGGATAGGACGTTAGGAAAGGTGTGTGATTGGGATAAGTGGTTGTGGCTGTATTTACCTTATCCTGGGACCGACCTGGCTCCTAAGCTTAAGCCGCGCGTGGCTGGATCACTCCTGCCTCCACACGAGCCGCATGCGGCTTGATCTCCTCTTCTGACTTAGCCGCATGCACTGACCGCAGTGATCGGTCACGTGGCCCATCTGGCACTAGGAGCACGGCTCGAGTCACGAGCTCGCTCTTATAGGGGCATTGGGAGCCAAAAGTTGATTCAGGCTCCCATTGGCCCACATCATTCCAGCACCCCCACACACAAACGTGGGCCAATCAAATGTTAAAGGATATTTAAACTTCCCTAGACCTAACCACTTTGTCCTATCATGGTTTCTGTGTCAGTACCCTTTAGTACGTTCCTTGATCTATTTTGTTTATTTTGGTATTGACCATGGCTTTGTTCTTGACTCTGAATTTAACCCTTTCCTGTCTTGTTTGCCCGTGTGACTGATTACCATCTACTTGACTCTGGCTTGTTTTCGTAGTCTCTCTGTTACCATGACCTCGTCTCGTTTCTGATTATGCTTTAGCTCTGTCTGGCGTTTAGTCTGGCCATTCTAAGTCCAGGTAATACGTTACATCCTAGTCTTGTCCCTTGCTATCCTAAACTCTGCGTGTTGGGTTATTACATCATGACATTATGATAGGACCATGGGCCCTGCAGGTTTAGGACAGCAAATGGCCTCCTATGAGGCAAGATTTTAAGAACAGGATCACCGTATGGACTAGATTGCCCAGGCCCATCAGACACTTTTGTCCAGAAATGCTTATTTGGCCCCTGAGACACTGGTATGCGTTCCATCTCAACCCGTACCTCCCATTCCAGAGGCATCTATCCTGACTAGAGATGTCCCGAATAGTTCGCTGGCGAATAGTTCCCAGTGAACATAGCTTGTTCGCAACGGACGGCGAACATATGCGATGTTCGGTCCGCCCCCTATTCGGCATCATTGAGTAAACTTTGACCCTGTACCTCACGGTCAGCAGACACATTCCAGCCAATCAGCAGCAGACCCTACCTCCCAGACCCTCCCACCTCCTGGACATCATCCATTTTAGATTCATTCGGAAGCTGCATTCTTTTTTTTTTATAGACAGAAGTGTGTTATATTTGAGCATGCTAGGCTGAACGTGCGTATATCACGGCTAGTTGCACTGAGGGTATGAGTATATAGCAGTACATTGTTGTGAAAGATGGCTGTCATGTTTAGGGTGTAGCTTGCACGTTATCAACTGTGTATTTATATCAGCAGCTCCACCACTAGTTATAAATCAAGTGTGAGTCGCCCCATGAGATGAGACTAGTGAATAACATAATACATGAACGGTTAAGGTAAAGGCATGTAAGGAACTACGACAATAAACTCTTTAGGAGGTGAAATAATGACATGTTTAAACGCTTGCTACTTTACGATTAGTTAATGGGCAGAGAGCAGTTCATGTGATCAAAGGCATGGTGTGGAGCATCGGCTATAGTGGGACATGCTTGGCAGGCTGCTGTTTACTGCTTGTGCTTATCCGATCCTTTCTGGGCGCCAGGTGCAGACCCTGGGAGTCCCTGATACCTGGAACAACAAAGGCAAGTCTCTGGCTGAGTGCTAGGTTCGCGGCTTGAGGTGGTGGAAGCTTGTTTTGTCGGGTGGTCGGATCTGTCCCGGTGGTGCTTCACGTCCGGTGCGGGATTGTGGAGGCGAGTGCTTGACGTGGGGCAGGCTCTGTATTTCTGTTTGTGCCTCCGGTCTCGTCTTCGACGCCTTTTGCGTTGGTGGATTTTAATGGGGACTGCTTCGCTTAGCTGTGGTGGAGCTTGTTGGGGCTTCCTGCTTGTTCTTTGCTTCCAAAATTAATTAAAGAGTCTGTCCAGCTTAGACTCAATATCCTGCCATGCTTTGCTGGTACCAGGAGGACACGCGGCTGCCTCCATATTGGGAGAGTCGCAGATGAGTATGTCAGCCTGGGCGGCTGTGCTCTGTGCGTCCATTAGCTCCAGACAGCCTCTCAGGGGTGGACCGGGATAACCTCCACCAGTCCGAGGGGGGGAGGGGGGGGGGTAACGGTGCTCCTGCTGGGAAGTAGCTGATCCTGGGCATCCCAGGATCGGGAGATTGTCCGCCTCTCCCGCCCAGTGAGCACCAGGCCACACTTGCCATGCGGAGGTGTAAGTAAGACTCTGTCGAGTTGCTGACCACTATTAAGCATGTCGGGTCGGTCAGGTAGGAGCAACATTGCTGGGTCATCCCCTTCTGGGGTGAAATTTGCTTGTTGATAGCTGCTTAAAGTGAGATATTGAGGGAGCTCACACGAAGTGCGTCTTTCCTCCATGACAGCTAGGCCCCGCCCCCCGGAGGCTGCATTCTTAGTGAGAGGAGGGACAGTGTAGCTGCTGCTGATTTTAATAGGGAAATCGATGGCTAGGCTAGTGTATTCAGTGTCCACTACAGTCCTGAAGGACTCATCTGATCTCTGCTGTAAGGACAGCACCCCAAAAAGCCCTTTTTAGGGCTAGAACATCAGTCTGCTTTTTTTTGTGTGTAATCTAATTGCAGTTGCCTGCCTGCCAGCGTGTGTGTCAGGCTCACAGCGTATACTATGCCCACTTGCCCAGTGCCACCACTCATATCCGGTGTCACAATAGCTTGCATTTAAAAAAAAACAAAACAAAAAACACTTTTTTGACTGTAATATAATAGCAGTCAGCTTCCTTCACACGTGTGCGTTTCAGGGCACAGTGTCACACCAGTGCAACTCCTATCTGGTGTAACTGTAGTGTACATTTAAAAAAAAAAAAAAAAATATACAAGGGGCTTGTTGTCACGTTTCGGGGACCCTTGGTGTTGTACGTGGGTGGGTGGAGGAAGAGACCTTCAATGACATCAGTGAGGACAAGGAACGGGACATGGCTAGCTTGCTTTCCAACCTTGTGCAAATGGGGAGTTTGCGGTTGTGCAAATGGACTGTTTGCGGTTGTTTGCGATGCGTTAAACGGGGAGTTTGGTCTGTCACTGTGAAGCGGGCGTAACCCTTACACTACCTGATCGATACAACATCATACCTGATGTTTTAAAGCACGTTATTCCAAACAATTTAGGAATATTAGCTTATTTATGCCCTTTATGGATTAAAACCAGACTCTGCATCAACTATGTAATTTTCCATGGGAGTTTTGCCATGGATCCCCCTCCAGCATGCCACAGTCCAGGTGTTAATCCCCTTGAAACAACTTTTCCATCACTATTGTGGCCAGAAAGAGTCCCTGTAGGTTTTAAAATTCGCCTGCCTATTGAAGTCTATGGCGGTTCGCCCGTTCGCGAACATTTGCGGAAGTTCGCGTTTGCGAACGGAAAATGTTATGTTTGCGACCTCACTAGTCTCTACCAGATATGTGCTCTGCCTCTGCTCTCAAGTTCAGGAGGAGAATCTGTGCGCTTGAGATGTTAAATTCTCTGCAACACCAAGTGAAACTGCTTTAAGCATGACAAGTTAAGGCAGAAGTTCCCTAGTTTTTCACGGACCAAGAAAAGATCCCACTGGCTTGCCAACTGCAGAGGATGGCTTATGAATGATGTGGTCATATATTTAACATGCTCGTGTCCCTGTTTAGGCAAATAAATATTGAAACTTTTTTTTAGATGTGTGAAATTGATTGGTGTTTTGCTCTGAAATATGGTAGGGCGGTGTGTATACATGGTCAGAGATTGGCAGTTTTTGTCTGGTATGTGCTTTTTGACTTGATTAGGATGGAGTTCTTTAATTTAGTTAATTTATTTCACCCATATGGACTTTGGGAGATGAATGTGTGCAGTGACATCACAACTGTTAACACATGCGTACGGGGTGTTCATGTGTAAACCTCTCGTATTTGTTGGGAAAGTCATATTTTTGTTTTGACTAGAATTCACTATTGTCAATCCCTTTTCATTTTTGTTGGTCAAAAATAATCTCCTCTTTAGGGAGATATGTAGTGCAGCTCCCAGCTGCCGTTGCACTTATCAGATCGCATGTGAGGAGTTGTTTAATACATTATTTTTTTTCTTGGTACCAAGCTATTTGCTCTGATAGACTTCAACTTCAAGACCAGAACCAGCAACATGCGGTTGTGAGACCCACAAGGTCAAAACTGCAGTCCATGGCTGGTTTCTGCTCATTGATCCTTTTGGACGTTTCTCCAAACTCTGGCCCTCCAGATGTTGCTGAACTACAACTCCCATGATTATTTGAATGAAATGGATAGCCAGATAATCATGGTAATCCACAAAAATGCAAAAAATGAGGGCAGCGTCCTTTACAAGGATATCATTATGGTGTCCTTGTAAATCATACCATGAGAATCATGGTAGCTGTAGTTCAGTAATATCTGGAGGGCTAGAGTTTGGAGAACCAAGTTCTAGAGCAAAGTAGGGATTAAAATATCTCAGACATTTATGTCTGTTACTAAAGTTGAAGTTATGTAATCTGCAGCAATTTTTGCATCTCCAGTTATAACTAGGGTGTGCACTAGGTAGGAGAGCATAAAAGAAAACCAAGACGCAAACAAAAAGATAATTCAACCGATAGATAACAAGCTACTGTTTTAGCATATTATTATTTATTATTGCCATTTATATAACGCCAACAGATTCCATAGCGCTTTACAATATTATGAGAGGGGGATGTAACTATAAATAGGACAATTACAAATAAACTTACGGGAACAATAGGTTGAAGAGGACCCTGCTCAATCGAGCTTACATTCTATAGGAGGTGGGGTGTAAAACACATTAGGACAGGAATTTACAGTCAAATAAGGTGGGCTACCCTTTAGGAGAGGGCAAGAGACCGGTATGTGAGGTAGGGGTTAGTCTTGGAGGCCATAAGCTTTCCTAAAGAGATGGGTTTTAAGGCACTTCTTAAAAGATGCAAGACTAGGGGAGAGTCTGATGGCGGTAGGCAGGCTATTCCATAGGAAGGGAGCCGCCCGCGAGAAGTCCTGCAAGCGCGAGTTGGCCATATGGGTACGGAAAGGAGGTGGTCACGGGCAGAGCGGAGAGACAGAGAAGGGACATACCTATGGATCTGTGAGGAGATATAAGAGGGGCTAGAGTTGTTCAGTGCTTTATAGGTATGAGTTAGTACCTTGAATTGACTCCTATAGCATACAGGAACCCAATGTGGACTGGCAGAGGGGTGAGGTGTGAGAGAAACGACTAGCAAGGAAAATCAGTCTAGCAGCAGTGTTCATTATGGACTGTAGGGGTGCAGTACGGCTTTTGGGAAGACCAATCCTGGCAGGAAATTACTAGAGCATGGACAAGCTCCTTGGTAGTATCTGGTGCAAGAAAGGGGCGGATGCTGGATGTGAGGCTCAAAGGTGATACCAGAGTCAAGTATGACGCCAAGACAGTGTGCTTGCAAGGATGGACTGATGTGGGTAGCACAAACTTGAAGGGAGAGCGAAAGAGGAGGATCAGTATTGGGAGGAGGAAAGACAAGGAGCTCAGTATGATCGGGATCGGAGTATGAGACCAGGGATATTGATTTGTCAACCTTTTCCCAGGTAGGGGAAGATATAGTGGCAGACTTGGCTCACACCAGCAAAACAGGCACAACTACGCCTCCAAACTCTATAAGGTTCCAAGTCTGTTCCCCGTCATGGAGAGCCCCTCTGACGTACAGACAGCGGGCTTTTCTAATGCACTTGAATACTCCTAACATTATAACAAATATTTCATTTACCCCACAAGCTAAAGCTACAAGCCTGATACATTCCAGTAGGATGCATTGTATTTGTTCTGTTTTAACCATGAAACCTATGAACTAACTTATTAGCTGTTCACTACATTACCTGCTGCATGTTTTTCTCTCTGTATTCTAATTGTATTCACAGTACTATAAGAATGGTCCAGATTATATCCGGTTTCCTTTTGTATCAGTTTGCAGGTTTCAAGTACTCTTGCAGACTAATTACTAAAAGTAGAGTCTACAAAGATTAATTGTTTTTATTTAATTAACAAATAATATAACCTCCCAACCCCTCAGCTACAGGTGAGTAGGCAGAGATATACATTTATATAGGTAATCTTTATAGAAGGCATATCTTATATGTATATGCATATAGTAAAACAAATTATGAGATGAAAACCTTTTGGGAGCAGTGGTTGGATGGTGGGTTTCTTTTTTCAATTCTTAGTTATTTATTTTGGCAAGATCATTTTTTTTTTTTTTTTTTAATAATTATTTGACAGAAAATGCATCTATGACATCAGATGTAATAAACATAGGACAGAGGTATCCCTACCAAAGTAGCCTATATCGAAGTTTTAACCTTGATTCCACAGAAACAATGTCCATTTTCCAGTGAAGTTTCGCTTGTGGAATGGCAAAGTGCGATTCAGGCACAATATCATTTGCAACACCTCTCACGTGCCCTCTAGCTACTGTAGCCCTTTAAATCTCAAATCCCAAATGTGAGTAGTTATTCACCACTTTGCTAGTGCTGTGCTTACACATTACCCGTAGTAGTGACCGTAACAAGACAACCTAGAGCAGTAGAAAGGGGGAGATTCATAAGACTGGCTACTATTTTCTGTGCTGTTTTAATGCTTTCATTTGGAAATCTATGTATTTTTGACCTCCTTTTAATAATTCACATTGATAAAACATTCAGGACCAATGGCTGTCATGGCCCTTATTCCCAAATCCCCAGAAGGACTTTTTTCTTTTTGATAGAGGATTAGAATCAAACACTTCATAGCAATAAACATTGTACGCTGACATTATAACATTGTAACACCGCTCACGTCTTATCGTTAGTTTATGTAAGCGAACACCTCGGAGCAGAAGTGCTTATTGCATTTCATTTTATTTTTTTTTAACTGTTGGTTATATGCTCTATTAGCTGTTCATAGGGGATTAGATTAAACCAAAACAAAATATGTATTGCTTGTCTAAAGGCACAGGCTAATGGTTTCAGATCCCTAGTGAAGATTCATTGGGCAGATAAATGTTTACTAGCTAATAAACAGCATGATATATTTATAAACATAAGCAGCTTTTAAACTTCAGCTCGCCATAGTGATTGGTGATTAGGAAAGCTTCACTGGATACTGTAGTCTGGATAAACACTTTATTCTGTTTTGCATATTTTAGATAATGAATAAAAAAAAAAACTACAATAAATAAAATATATAGGTAATATAAAATGTGTATGTATAGTTTTTTTTAATTACACTATCAAATGTACACATTGTATATCTATTATATTTGTGTGTACATTTCATAGTGTAATTATTATTATATATTTTTTTTATTATTCTTTATTTTTTCCGCTTTTAAGTGGATATCCCACAGGAGGAGAAAATAGGCTTGCATAAACTAGACTCTAGTTACTGGAGGGCATTGGACCTAAAGCAGTGTCCATTGTTTTCTCTCTCCACTTACTATACGTCTCTTTCGTTTGTTGTCATTGTCCTCTGTTACGTTTGAGCTCTTTTCAGCCTTGATGTCCCTTGAAGAATGCTGGTTGTGATGGTAGATGCTACCAGCTGTCAATTTGAAAAGATGCACTGGCATTAGGATTGACCCTTTTACAGATAGAGGATTATACTTTCATAGCATGCTGCAAGTTCTTTGTAAGATTCCTGGCTGACTGACCCACAGCAATAACATTGCCCTGCAGGTCTTTGCCTTTGAAGGGAATGGAAAGAACGGAGAATAGGCTTTGTGATTCCATCTCTGTGGCCGAACTTGCATAATTATTTGGTCACTACAGTCAAACTAGATAGAACCCAGCTTTACGGTAATATTTCTAGTGTCAGGATTGTCATTCACAGAAGTTAATTAATGGATCAACTGCTGAACTAGATTTTTATTTTACTATACAATTCCTGAAAGTTTCTCTTTTCTTTATGCTACTGTGCTTGGAAAATATACTCTGACCCAGATGTGGCAAACTTTAGCTTCTTTATGTGGTGGACTCCCACGATTCTTGTTTGTCAATTATTTATACTTCAGAATAGAAAGCCAAGGTTCCCCCAGAAGATAATTGAATTCAGGTTCAATTTTAAATCTTGTTTGCTGGTGTCCCTAACTACTTCATGCTTTCCTATACGCATGCTAGATACATTGACAGACATAGAATAGAATTGATGTCTTCAATGGGATGCCTACTATTCAAAGGGACATTCTAGACCACTAAAGCACTGTGACTTGCTGAAGTGCAATATGTGTAAAGAGTGTTTCCTCTTTTGACATTTTTTAAAACATTTTTATTAAATGTGCAATTACCTTGTTACACCCCCCATGGCTGCCAATCAGACAGCCATTCCTGTTACTTCCTGGATATTTAGCTCAACGGAGATAAACCCGAGACAGATAATTATTTTATTGATAACATGGTCATTCATAACTTTGGATTTACGAGTTGACGAACTGAACTGCAAAAAGAAACTTGGAATAAGGCTGTAGAATGTTTCTCTATTTCAGTGTAATTTTGCAACCTGACTTTCGGTACTTTACCGTTCACTGCTTAATAACTAAGCCTCATTAAATAGGATTGTAACAAAATCCTGGCCACGGTTCACATCAGTTATGACAAAACTGCTTCAGTGACTTTGAAGTGTGTTGACATAGTTTGCTTTGCATTATTTTGGACTGTGTAAGCAAGCCAAAGCGTATCATGTTTATTTAAATATATATTTATTTTTCCATTTCAGGGTAAGATGGTGAAGGGGATGGGTGGTGCCATGGACCTGGTGTCAAGCTCAGGAACCAAAGTTGTGGTTACTATGGAGCACTCTGCCAAGGTAAGTGGACTATGAAATGGTGATGGATTGCACACAGGGAGGATTCTATAATTCATTCAATATTTTAACTAAAATAAACAGACTAATTATTCACAATTGTTTTGACCGTTTTTTGTGTATTTTTTATTGTTGACATAATTTTTTTCATTTGCCTTGTATCACCATATTTACGCTTTTTAAATTTATTTGCTAAATATTTATCATTTGCCCTTTATAACCTGGTAGTTCCACTGTCATCCTCTGCAATTCTGTGCAATTTCCAGTATATCATTCCGGCCCACATTGTGCACACTCGTGTTTGGTTTTTATTTGGACGTGTTCCACGAGTCACTGAATTACTGTAACATAATGCAGTACTATACTCGACATATGAAGAATCGGCAGCTAAGCAAAATCTACTAAACTAACTATCACCATGAGAATTAAAGCTTTTGGTACTTAATGGTTTTGTGCTTGAATAGCTAAACTCAGATATGTTGTGGTTTTTTTTCTGTTTTTTTTTTGGGGGGTACTGCCTTCTCTGTTGCTAAGGAAACCTGTTCATTTTCACAATGCATGTCTTGTTTCTGTGCTTCATAATGATACGCTTAACCCTTTGATTTGCCTTTTGCTCCACATTGAAGGTAATGAGTCGAACAATGCCCTACTTTGCAGAGTATTGCTGAACATTATGGGAAATAGGTATACTAACCTCCAGCTGTAGTGAATAGGCATAGAGGAACCAAATGCTTTTTTGTGTACTGCATGCCACAATTTTAAAGGGGCACTATAGTCACCTGAACAACTTTAGCTTAATGAAGCAGTTTTGGTGTATAGAACATGCCCCTGCAGCCTCACTGCTCAATCCTCTGCCATTTAGGAGTTAAATCCCTTTGTTTATGAACCCTAGTCACACCTCCCTGCATGTGACTTGCACAGCCTTCCATAAACACTTCCTGTAAAGAGAGCCCTATTTAGGTTTTCTTTATTGCAAGTTCTGTTTAATTAAGATTTTCTTATCCCCTGCTATGTTAATAGCTTGCTAGACCCTGCACGAGCCTCCTGTATGTGATTGAAGTTCAATTTAGAGATTGAGATACAATTATTTAAGATAAATTACATCTGTTTGAAAGTGAAACCAGTTTTTTTTTTTCATGCAGGCTCTGTCAATCATAGCCAGGGGAGGTGTGGCTAGGAGCTGCATAAACAGAAACTGTGATTTAATTCCTAAATGACAGTGAATTGAGCAGTGAAATTGCAGGGGAATGATTTATACACTAAAACTGCTTTATTTAACTAAAGTAATTTAGGTGACTATAGTGTTCCTTTAAAGAGTTTGCCATAATGCTTGTAAAAGGTAAATCTTGTAAAGTTCAATTTTTCTTTACTTGTCTAATAAGACTAGCAAAGCATTGTAGGGATAGTAGTTTTAACCCCTTAAGGACCAAACTTCTGGAATAAAATGGAATCATGACATGTCATACATGTCATGTGTCCTTAAGGGGTTAAACAGCTGTGGGTTTTTTCCTAGAGGTGCCTAAAAGGATGAAGTGTGTGTCTTTAGAAAAGTGTGATAGAGGACAATAGTATAATGGAGGTAGCCCACTAGCCTAGAAACAGTAGGCCAGTCCTAGAGGCAGTGCCCATCTAAATCTGATGAACCTATAGTTGCAAAGTGCCTGTTAATATTCTAACCAGACAAGCTATTGGAAGAAGACTGAGAATGGTTCTTCCCATGTGCAGAGTGTAGGATGAGGATGTCTGTACCACAATATGTACAGTGGCCAGGTTTTGGACAATTATTACAATCTTGGATTATGAGTTGAGAGGTTTTGTTGAGTCAAATCCTGCATCGACGGCGGTGCCCTGCAACTTGCCCATTATTAATTTAAATTTACATATCTGGACATACCAGCTCTTACTTGTGAGAAACAGTAGACGATCTGTAAATGGTCTGGTAGCTACTTTACCCACTGCAGTAGAAGTGACAGAAAATGGTCATCCACAACTTGTGATGGTGATTTTTTAGTTAGATATAAAGAAATTATGGAAGTGCACTCTACCCAAGCTTGATAAAGACCCTGAGGGGTTGAAACGTTGCTGTGTAGCTTCTGGTTCTAATAAATTGCCTATATTCTGGAATTCATTGGAGCGCCTGGATTATTTTCTACAATTGGTGATTTGTTAGGTCACATGATTTTATATTTTTTGGGGTTGTTCACACCCTGACCAGCTTTGTGGAAACTCTGGCTATAATATGTTTCTAAAACCTGACATATATTAACTTAAAGGTGAAATTAAATGAACTCATAAATGTGAAAAAAGATCTTCAATGTGAGATTTCACCTAAAAATAAAAATTTAATTCTGCCCACACCCCTATTAAATGTCCAAACGAGATAAACCTCTCCAAACAGAATATTACAATTTATTAATAAACTGGATGACAACAAAGCCAATTGTCATAGTTAATAAACTGTTCTTGCACCATGGTCTTCTTGTTCTTTCGGGAAGTCCTGGCATCAACCCAAAGTTCTATTCCATTTTGTTTCTTCAAAGGTTCCAGATAACCCTAGACCATGATTATTTCACATACCATTAAAAACAAACCTGTTTCAACCTATGCTTGGCTTAGGACCAAGTAAGGTTACAAACTATGCTGTGCTGTACTGTGCGAACACCCCTGCATTGCCTAATGAGTTCTTACTTTGGCACATGACCATCTTCTGTTTCTCGTAGTTCATCTTGCTTTAGGCTGTTACGCTGGCATTTTAGTACTAGCCTACTCACATGTTAACCCTTCTATATCCTATTTATAATATTCCATAATCTTTGTAATCTTACATTCGGATTTAGCATTTGCAGTGTTCCTTTAACTCTATCAATGCAAGCCCGTTTGCATAAATGAAAGTAAATGGATTTTCTCCTCAGGCGAATACTCTCTCCGCTGCACTGCTCGACCCCCAGGACATTCCCTTGCTGTCTGGTTAAAATTTGGTGCATGTGTGGTGACTGCATAGATCAAATGTGGTGATCATCAAATGACTGCTCCTAGTGCTTCAACAATTGTTCAAGCAGAGTAAATCAGGAAGCATTCCTGATGTTCAGATTGACTGGGGTGTTTTATACTTTCAGAAGAATTTGGCACTTCTGAATTAATGTAAACTTTCATTTCAGAATTGGGACAAGGGGACATGTTGAAGTGTGTGTTTTTTTTTTAATTTAATTTTTTTAAGGGTCTGGTATGTCTGTGGTATGGAGTGTCTAAATCTAGTCTCCCAGTCAAGTTAACAAACTTCCCCTGTGATTATGCAAAAGCGCATTAAAACACAGAAATTGGGCCGCTCCATTGAAACAGATGGTTTGATGAGATGTTTCTGGATGATGAAAGGCAGGACAAATTTAGGTAATAGGGAATTACTGTTACTGTTCTGAAACAAGAGATACCTTCAGCTAGAATTCACAGATACAATATTTATATAACGTGTTATTGTCAAGGTCTCCGTCTGCTTTTAGACTGTACTTGGTGGACATCCATAGTCACTGTTCCTGTGTTGACAGACGTTGACTATCTTTACATGTTTCCCCATACCTTTTACAACATATCTGGTGGAAAACCATTTCAGTTTTCTTTGGTTTGAAACTGTAAAATGTATATCCTAGAAATGATCCAATCACATGAGTACACTTGGCCATCTTCCCCTTTGCCACTGTGTTCAATTAGCCCTCGTTTTACACCCTTACAATTCCCAAGTAAGTCAACTAGGATCATACATCATGGTCAACCCAGAAATACAGTAAATATATATATATTTTCTGTTCTTTTATGCTATGACTATAAAATTACTAGTAAACCTGATCTATTAGAGCAAATTAAATGCAAGCATTTTATGAAATGTTAAACGCCATGCTTATGCTTTGTTACAGTGTAATAATACACAGTTGACAAGGCAGCACAGTCCGTATGTAGCTACATCTGAATTACGGTATACTACGAAGAGCTTTTAAAGCACTTTGCAAATGCATCTAGGATATCATTTGGGATACGCACTTACTTGTCAAGATAAATAACTAATAATTAATGGCAGACCGAGGTCCTTTGCCCACCTGGCTTTATAATGTGTCATGCTTCATTAAGATGGAAAGTCACGTTTTTCTAATCTTCGTTTTGTGCGAAATCTTTTCTGCATCTGACCTATGGTGCATGTGTACCTAGTAAATGCCGAGGGAATAAATGACAAACTGTACACAAGTATAATTCCATTGTTGTGTTAATGAAATAAATGCTTGTCAACCTGTCCCAGGTCAGTTTTTCTCTGCAGTTAGTGATCAGGTTGTACAAATAGTGATTTAATAAAATGTAAAACGGACATTTCAAATTGTTCTCATTACAATTCAGAACAACATTAAAGTTATAAACCACAAATTTTGGGTAAGAATGGTTATCAAGATATGGATGACAGTGATGATTTTAACACCTCAACTGATATATTCAGCCAATCTATTTAATCCAAATTTGTAATTGACAATGCTAATAAGCAGTGTAACACATGCAATCTTAATATTGAAATTAAGAAGTTGGCCATAGGATTCTGGGAGGTAAAAAGTTGAAATTGTTTTACAGTAGCCTGCTTGCACAGTAACTAATACAGTGGCCTGTAGCAGTTAGGGAGCTTCGTGTCCCTTTATTACAAACAATTAGTCTATAGAAACACATATGTTGATGTTTAGTATTTGTTACAATTCCATCATTTTTCTCCTTTCTGTCATTGGATGGGAGTTCCATGAGTTAATGGGAATATATAAAGCAACAAGGGGGAATAACGAATTGTTTTCAAACATTAAAACATTTACTTTTCGTTCCTTAAAGGGTGGAGCACACAAGATTTTGGAACAATGCAACTTGCCACTTACTGGGAAACAGTGTGTTGACCGTATTATTACAGAGAAGGTAACATTTAATTTTTCTGCTTTAGTTCAACGCCTACCATCATACTATTTATACCGAAGTTTGTTTGTTTGTTTCTCCAAATGCTTAAAATGTCTTGTAATACCAGGGTCTGTTATAAATTGTTTAGATACTGCCACTGCAAGTTTATCCTAGATAAAATTTTAATGGCGCAAACACGCCATTGGTTACAGCTTAATTCAAGTATAAGACTTGTTTTCGGCTGGTAATATTATCTTTCGTAATATATATATATATTTTTTCTTTCATTTTAATTTGCAAATGAAGTGACCTGTCAGCTACAAAATTATGGATAACAAGGTCCAGTTGATGTAGGTATTAAAAGATCACTTCTGACACCATAAAAACGTTATCTCAATTACGTAGTTATGGTCCTTGGAGACACCTGGCGCTGTGCTGCCTTTTACTGTTTATCCATTTTCTAACCATTAAACACAGAAAAGTGTCCCCAGGTTCAGGTCTGTGGCATCTCCTCTTGTTCTTGGACTAATCCAGACCTATTGGCATGAGTGTGCAGTAATAGACAGCATCAGAGTCTGTATTATCCCAAGCTCAAGAGGAGCAGTTCTGGGATCATAACCACTTCATTGAGATGGCATACTTATGGCACACAGTCTTTCTTTAAGTGCTAGTTTAAATACTCTGTGGAATGTTACACTTACCCAAGGAGGTGTCAGGAAAGTCAACATGCAAAAAAGTTAACAAACCTAAAAATAAATCAAACCCTAAAACGTATTACTGGACCTTAGGATAGCTGGATTCAACGTTAATATAGAAGAGTACAGGACAGGCCAAGGTCATGGAAACAGAAGGTTCATAAATGGTAGACAAGCCAAAAGTCAAGGGTACCAGCAGTCAGAATAGTCAACGAGCAAACCAAGGTCACAATACACAAGAATCAATTGCAATAACGAGCTCTCGGATAACCAAACTGGAAACCACGACATGGCACTGAAAATAAAGCAAAATGAGTTTAAATAGCCAAATTACTATTCTTATTTGCTAATTAAGGTCACATGGCTTTGGACATTCGTGTGTGATGTCCGAAAAAAATACTGGGCAGCCATAAAAGTCTCTAGTGCACAGCGCCCAGCGTCTCACATGTTTCTAGACCCACCAACTGCTGTGATCTATACCCGGTAGCTGCCCTCATGGGAACAGTCTGCAACAAAGCACCCTGTGACAGGTCGTCTTTCTTCAAGCTCCTTTCTGCAAATACTCCATACAAAAACAATTTTACATTCAAATGCCAAAACACTGCTGAAAAATATAACCCTGCAAGGATGGATCCTTAGCTGGCATAGCAATGCAAATGTTGTACAAAAGATTGGGATTTACCTTTTGGCCACCCTTGAACTAGAGATGGGTGCCAAAAAAAAATTCTTGCATCCTTAACCTTTCTATATTAGTTCCACCACTGCTCATGACAGTAAGGAGTATTTTTTTTTATTTTTTTTTTTTAACTATACCTGCAGCATAGAATTGAGACGACTTGAGATATTTGTGATGCTATATCATCTTGTTATACTGTGATGCAAGATTCATGTGTTTGCAATATGAGGGACCTGAATGTCAACGTTTGATGCCAATTGACCTGCGAGTCCTACCAATGCTCAACTGAAAAAAAAAATATTTAATAAAAAACAAATTTAAAAAAATAAAATAAATGCAATCTATTTTCAGATTTGTCATTAAATGGACACTATAATCACTAAAACAACTTTAGCTTTATGAAGTAGAAAATTGAGCAGTGAGTCTCCAGGGGCATTAACTATACATTACAACTGCTTCATTAAGCCAAAGTTGTTTTGATGCCTACAGAATCCCTTTAAAACATACAGGTTAGATGAATGCATTTGGGTTATGCTTGACAAAGACCTCATTGATTGAACTGGGACCCAATAAGTATGTAATCTGGATTCTAAAGAAATGTGCTGAACCTATATTGTTGTAGTTTGCAACGTTTCATCATAATACATTTTTAATAGACTAGATTTCCTTTAATAACTTACAATAAAACAACCCACCCATGAATAAAGGAATGCACATCTATCTGCTTATATACTATTTTATTCAGTAGGTAATAGAACAGTTTTGGAATGCAAATTTTATTTAATGCCCGTGATATAATTTCCTACTGCTTGGCCAACACTGAGAAAGAAGAGATCAACTTTTTCCCTTAAAACCTGTCCTGCCATGGTCCGTACAGATACAAAATTAATGTTTTACAGGAAGAAATCGATTTTATAAGTTTTAAATCTGATGGTAACTAGTTTTTTTTATGAATGTATAACAGGCTGTCTTTGATGTGGACAAAACCAATGGTCTGACTCTGATTGAAGTTGATGAAGGATTTTCAGTAGATGATATAAGGAAATGCACTGGCTCTGATTTTGCTGTAAGTATAATAATGTAATAGGTTTCTATTGTTTGTAACAATTAATTATTGAATCATTAATGAGTTGCATTTTGTATTATTTGCTGGAGGTGATGGGAATCCTATAACGGTTACTTGCCTGATGCTATTATTGGCAAGCAGTGCCAGGTGGGTATAATGTGCGTAGAGTAAAGGAAACAAATGCATGTTATGCTTCTTTGAAATACCTCCAAGGACATGAAGAGAATAGAAACCAAATAAGAACTAAAAGGTAACAAAGGGGATCTAGGAAGTTCTAAATACATGAAGCCTTGATCAACTTGGAATCTCCGACCTGACTTGTATGAGTAATTGTTGGACTTCAGGGATCCTTTTCTGATATTCTTTTTTTATTTCACTTAAATATTAGGCTGTCTTCTCGCTCACATTGGTACTTGTGGACACTTTATTTTTGTTTGTGCTTTTCCTTTTTTCCCCCGTGATGCTTATCATTAAAGACGCTATGGTTCCTGGAGCACCATGGTAGCATTCCACTGTTTGTGTTTTTTTTTATTTTTTTGACACAGAATGATGCCCCCACCTACATGCAGCTTGATCCTCTGTTGTACTGGCCAATGCTTCCCAATTAGTGAGACCAGCGGTGGGCAGCCTAGCATTGCTGCCTGCCGCTGACATGAGTTGGTTATGGCCAATCTGTATGTAACCTCCATGGTCACTATAGCCTCTTGCAGGGGATGGTTCCACATGTGGCAGGGTGCCCTCATTCAGTGTCAAACTAATCAAAGACTGTTTAAAAATGAAAACTGGGACGGCACCAGGGGATGCCAGAAACAATTATCACTTCAGTGAGATAAAATAGTTCCTAGAGACTCTGTTTAAGATTTTTTTTTTCAGCCATTTTTTCATATATTTATCTGTCTGTGGAATTAGGCCCACTGAAGAAATGCATAATATTTTCAGGACTTTCATGTTTATCTAAAATTCATATTTCAGAAATACGTTTTACTGTTGAACATAAATTGTGTTCATTATCATCCTAATCATCTTCATCATTGGAGCAGTCTGTTTTCAGGCGACTCATATGTTAGAGATTCTTCACTAATTGATGTGCAAAAATAGTCTGGCTTGAATTTTCCCTCATTGATCTTCCTCTTGAAATGAGAATATTTTTATGACCTGGTTACACAATGGTCTTAGCTCCTCAAAGACTGTGATTCATAATTAACTAATACTAGGTCCTTTTTTTATTTATTTTTTTATAATTTGTTTGTATTATTATTTTGTATTATTTTGTTTTCAGAGATATTCTGGTCCGCTGTTTAAATTATTTTTTTTGGCACTTTCCAAATTACCCTGCCATTCCATCTTCTCAACTAATAAAACATGTTTGGATGGTAGAATTGGGCAAGTATTACGGATAGTCCGAAGAACGACTATTGTCTTTTTCAAACTGTTTTTGCAGCCATATGGGTGGGTTTCTCAATGAAATATTAAATGTATTTGTATTTTCAAACACCTGCCATTGCAGTTTGACATATTCATTCTGAATATTTTATGACTAAGATAATATAGGTAACTGTGTCTAGGATAGCCGTAACAGACTGGACTGAAATAGAAGTAGACGTATTACCGGTCCTTAGAGTGGCCTGGTTTAACATTCAATAGAGAGGAAACGTAGTAAAATACAAGCGCAGGCCAGGATAACAGATAGCGAAAACGGGGACTAGCCAGAGTAAGGCTATCAATAGAATAGGTAAAAGAGTCAGGAGAGGGTTACAGAGAAACTCAAGGTCAGGAACAAAGCCAATGTCAATACCAGAAATATTACGATGTAAGAAGGAAAGCACTAAAGGGTACTGAGAACATACATCCGGTAGGGCAAAGTAAATGGGGCCAAAGGAGTTTAAATACAATTTGTGTGATTTGATTGGCCAACGACGCCACATCATGCATGAATGAAAACGCTGGACTGTCATGGACCAATCTGAGCCAAAAATGACATGAAGTCCCCTGTGTCTTTAAGAATGCGCTCTAAATGCGAGAAGCATTATCAGTGCTGGTATTCGCTCTGTGCAAACGTTTATTTGGTTCGGCATGTCCTGAGGTTCCTGATCAGCTCGAGGATGGGTAGGTATTATTACACCATGTATGCATTCACCTTTATATCAAATGTCCCATATAAATATAAAATAAATTTCTAGAAATAAGTCTTATCTGCAGTGGTTTGTTTTATATTTGAGCACTAGACTCCACCACCTCTCTCTGTAAACTCTATTACCGTATTTATCGGCGTATAACACGCACCGGCGTATAACACGCACCTCATTTTTAGAAAGAAATTCCAGGAAATTTCCCCCCCTCCCATAGTATTCCCCCTCCTCATCCCATGGTATTCCCCCCCTCATCCCATAGTATTCCCCCCTCATCCCATAGTATTCCCCCCTCATCCCATAGTATTCTCCCCCCCTTTCCATAGTATTCTCCCCCCTCCCATAGTATTCCCCCCTCCCATAGTATTCCCCCCTCCCATAGTATTCTCCCCCCTCCACTCCCATAGTATTCTCCCCCCTCCCATAGTATTCTTCCCCCTCCCATAGTAATCTCCCCTCTCCCCTCCTATAGTAATTTCCCCCCTTCCCTCCTATAGTATTCTCCCCCTCCCCTCCCATAGTATTCTCCCCCTCCCCTCCCATAGTATTCTCCCCCCTCCCCTCCCATAGTATTCTCCCCCCCTCCCCTCCCATAGTATTCTCCCCCCCTCCCCTCCCATAGTATTCTTCCCCCTCCCCTCCCATAGTAATCTCCCCCTTTCCCTCCCATAGTATTCTCCCCCCCTCCCCTCCCATAGTATTCTCCCCCTCCCCTCCCATAGTATTCTCCCCCCTCCCCTCCCATAGTATTCTCCCCACTCCCCTCCCATAGTATTCCCCCCCTCCCCTCCCATAGCATTCCCCCCCCTCCCCTCCCATAGTATTCTTCCCCCTCCCCTCCCATAGTAATCTCCCCCTTTCCCTCCCATAGTATTCTCCCCCCCTCCCCTCCCATAGTATTCTCCCCCTCCCCTCCCATAGTATTCTCCCCCCTCCCATAGTATTCTCCCCACTCCCCTCCCATAGTATTCCCCCCCTCCCTTCCCATAGCATTCCCTCCCCTCCCCTCCCATAGCATTCCCCCCCCTCCCCTCCCATAGCATTCCCCCCCCCTCCCCTCCCATAGCATTCCCCCCCCTCCCCTCCCATAGCATTCCCCCCCCTCCCCTCCCATAGCATTCTCCCCCCCTCCCCTCCCATAGCATTCTCCCCCCCTCCCCTCCCATAGCATTCTCCCCCCCTCCCCTCCCATAGTATTCTCCCCCCCCTCCCCTCCCATAGTATTCCCCCCCCTAGTATTTCCCCCCCTCCCATAGTATTTCCCCCCCTCCCATAGTATTTCCCCCCCTCCCCTCCCATAGTATTTCCCCCCCCCTCCCCTCCCATAGTGTATTTCCCCCCCTCCCTTCCCATAGTGTACTTTCCCCCCTCCCCTCCCATAGTGTACTTTCCCCCCTCCCCTCCCATAGTGTACTTTCCCCCCTCCCCTCCCCTCCCATAGTGTACTTTCCTCCCCCTCCCCTCCCATAGTGTACTTTCCTCCCCCTCCCCTCCCATAGTGTACTTTCCTCCCCCTCCCCTCCCATAGTGTACTTTCCTCCCCCTCCCCTCCCATAGTGTACCCCCCCCTCCCATAGTGTACTCCCCCCCTCCCCTCCCATAGTGTACTCCCCCCCTCCCCTCCCATAGTGTACTTCCCTCCCCCTCCCCTCCCATAGTGTACTTTCCTCCCCCTCCCCCTCCCCTCCCATAGTGTACTTTCCTCCCCCTCCCCCTCCCCTCCCATAGTGTACTTTCCTCCCTGTCCCCTCCCCTCCCATAATTACTTACCTGTCCTGAAGCGTGGGCCGGCTTCACAGCGCGCACCGCGGTACAGGAACTTTAATTTCAGGTTCCGGTTTCCGGCGGGACTGAAAGGAAGTGTGCACACTATTGTGCACACTTCCTTTCAGTCCCGCCGGAAACCGGAACCTGAAATTAAAGTTCCTGTACCGCGGTGCGCGCTGTGAAGCCGGCCCACGCTTCAGGACAGGTAAGTAATTATGGGATATCGGCGTATAACACGCACCCACGATTTTCCCCCTATTTTCAGGGGGAAAAAGTGCGTGTTATACGCCGATAAATACGGTAATTGAACTGCTAGACTCCTACGAAATATCAAAATGGTTGCCAAAAAAAAATCTTTTATTAAATGTTTATCCCTTTAGATGTTCGTTATAACGTTAGCTGTGCAGACACTAGCACTAAAAAGTTTTAAAACATTTTACAAATTAAAGAGACTAAGTACCATAACGACTTTTTTGTTTAATGAATAGGTTTTGGTGCACAGATTATGTCTCTTCACATAAAATACCGAAGATGTTCTGTCATTTTCTTACGCTTAACACAGGGTTGAGCTTACGGCAAGTTCCACTTCTTTTGTTAAGCTCTGTATTCCCGTAATGCTCAACTGATTGTCATGTCCCTCGCTGTATTCTCTGAACGTTGCGCAAGCTCCTCTTCCTTCCTGCTGCTCCACATGCACAGACATTACACAGACTAAGACAGTTTGTCACTGCCATTACAAGTAATGTTAAACACAATGGCATGACACTAAAGAGCTAAAGATATTTTTTATTTATTGGTGGGGGACATTAAAATAAAACACACAAACAGGTCTGCCCATGATAGCCCCACCAACAAAGCAGTTTTGTCTCATTGCTCAATTCTCTGCCATTTAGGAGTATAATTAATTTTGCAGCCCTTGCTAATGTTATACTTAATATATTGCACAGTGTGTTTAATGTAGAAGCCTGCAGGAGCCTCCCGTTCAATTAACAGAGAAGGAGATAACATCTAAAGTAAACACACTGTGCTCTAATATCTGATTGAAAAACATAATTTTTTCATGTTGGCTGTGTGAGTCCGAGACAAAACTGTGGGTTTATGCTGCAGAAGCAAGTAAAATAAATTTGAGGATAATATTTGCCTTCTCTCTTAAAATTAAAATAAATGTTCAGTGCCATGTTCGAGTCCAGTGCCCAATACTGAATGTATTGATGAATCCATCGCTGATACAATAAACATTATGACACACAGGGCTTAATATGTGCAGAATCTACATTCTGAATCGATTTTTATATGAGCTGCTTAGTTTCCTATGTTTCAGGATAATTGGCAAGCCTGACAGACAGGTTATTGGCAATGGGATACATCTGTATGTACATGTATATCTCATTGCTCTATTATATTGCAAATTACTTTCTTATGTTTTGATGTGAAAAGGTGAATGGATAGAGGAATTGTACCAATCCATAGTATACACCCACATACATAGTTTACACATTGTCACTCAGTGATATAGACACTAATGAATTTTAATCTTGGGCTGTGCATCTACAGAAATACACATGTACAGTTTTAACCTAACATAGCAGAACTGTTTCGTACATGTCCGTAACTAACAAAGGCTAAACGGCTCAACAAGTTCATGCTACCATGAATCACACAAAGATTCCTTATTACTGGCTTTATTTAGAGATTGTCATGCTCTGTAGGCTGGTAAATATTGGAATCGTTAAGAGAAATGTTTATGAAATCCTCACATTGACTGTTTTAGAATATCATTGGAAAATCCAACACAATCAGAAGTCAAAATAAGGACTTTTTCTTATGGACAAAGCTGAGGCTGGCAAATGTTGATTCAGATCAGAATATCCGCCTCAAGTTGTTTGTCAATTCCTAGCAGCCGTCAGTGGTCATAGCTATAAGAACAGGATTTTTTGGTAGTTATATTTAGGATCCCAGTATCGCTAGAGATTTTCCATAGAACACTGTGTTGTACTCTTGCACATTGAACAGTGACTTTAGTGCCAGACATTTAGTGAAGACAAACCCTGGAATAAAGCTTCAGGTCCATATATCTCCACCTTGCTGCCCCACACAAAGTAGTCATGTCCTCTTCAGCTGTTGCAATGTGCTGTATGTTACTTTAAAATACTTTAACTTAAAGTTGGACTGAAGTTGGCAATTGTGGTGTGTCCCCTCCTCCCCCCCCTTCATTAAATGTGCAAACGGGCTTCCAATACAAGCTCAAAGTGCCCATCAATTCTCTGCACGTGGCCCATGACCACAGGTGCAGTGAATCAGGATAAGCAGATGCCTGAAGTGCATGCATCACCCCAGTAAATCCTTCAGTTAATGGTGATGGTGAGAATGGAACTGTCACTTTCAGGTAAGTAACGGTTCCTCTTTAATTTTATGGTGTGTAATTTATGAACAGCCAGCTTTATATGTTGTCATTTATCTTGCATAATACAGATATAACCATAAAAAATAGACGTTCTCTGTGAATTTATTTCATTGTCGTGTTAATCCGTTTAAAGGTAATTCTAGATTAAATAACCATTTTACTGCTATAGAAAAAACACAGAGAATTTGTCTACCTATTTTCTTTCTCTTTCAAGATTCAACCTACTTTTCTCAAAAAGGGGGGAATTGATTGCCATTTAATGCAATGGAGGTGACTGTTTCATTTCACAAATGCTGTGATCTGTATAATTCTGCATTCTATCCCCTCTCAACCCACCGTAAGCATAAGCAATTTTCTCTTCAACTAGAAGTGACAGTTCTCTCATCCCTTATCATAGTAACATAGTAACATAATAGTTCCTCCAGGCTAGCAACATTGAAGTCTTTGCTTATCTAAACCTTGATGCAACCAGCTCTGTGTGGCTCTGAAAAATGTTTAAAAAAAAAATTTAACTATGCATTGCAGCTATTTGCAGCACAGTTGCTCATGGTGACGTGAAGCATAATGTGTTGTCTACATTATCAAAGCTACCGTAAGAGCCAGGGATCAGTCAATCTGCCCTGTGTAGTGGGAATTGTAGTCTGGACACTAAGGAAGACTTACCGTCTGGCAACAATTAAAATATAGTATCTGGTTTCTTTCACTGTTTATTGCACAACTGGCATAGCTTAATGCATTTTACGTCATAATATTTACAAGATGCATAAAAATCTTTTTGAATTGGGTAATTGTTATATTAAATTGATAAGTCATATTAGCCCATTGAAATGGTTGCATACGCAATGGTTTTTATGCCTACAGACATGTGATTGTACAAACATACTATACAGTAATTATGTTCGGAGATTACTGGTTGAGCACAGTGAATCTTCACTCATTCTGTACTAGACTTGTACACAGAATCTCTCCTCCCATAATTGAAAGCTAATCTCTAATCTGAAAGCACAAAACACATCTGATGGAACCCAGTACAACCCACTCCCACACACTGCAGGGAGTTTTTGATGGGTGATGGAAACTCTTTTGAAGTCTTGGGCGGAAAAAAAATGGGTTACCGTTAATTTAAGAATTACCTTTGTAAATTGAAAAGTAATTGTAAATCTGATTTGTAAATATTGATGCTTTCAAGCCATTCTGCAAATCACTGGTCCTGCAAGGGTGTATTTTATTTTGCCAGTATCCCTGTTTGCCTTTGATTATGCAGATCTAGGAGATATTATGACTTGCAATTCTATTGCAATGTTAGAAACATAGAAACATAGATTAAGACTTATACTGTGCATGGGAATTCTAAACAATTTTTTTTTTTTTTCCAGGTTTCACCAAATCTGAAGCCATTACAGCAGATATGAATTTAAAACAAGATTATTTGCTGCTTCCTGGGAATCCATTTGGTGAAGAAATAAAATGTCTGTTAACTTTATATTTTCCATGTACAAGTTTCTATCTAGACAAATATATGCCAACCTCAACAGGGCAAACAGGTCAATTTTCAATAGTGCAAACAGAGTTGTAAAAATGTAAAGTTTTTAAAAAAAACATATTGAGAAATGATTGTTGTTTTTTTTTTGTCAATAAAACATATGGCAAACAGATTTCATTCAAACTCTGATTCATACGAAAATGTACATTGTTGTGGGGATTTTTTTTTTTGTTATTTTATACATTTATGTACGTTGTAATAAATCAGAACGGCTTTATGTGTCTGGAGTCTTTCAGATCATTTCCTGCAAGCACTTGTGAACGGAAATCTGCTCTGGAGTAGAGTAGCCAACAGCAGTTATCACTGCTACTCCATAGCAGCTCCTCCCTTGAACTGTACCTGGTCAGCCCAGTCCCCAATGGACCTAGATGAGAATAGGGTACAAAATAGGGAACCTAACAACCTATACAATATAAAACAAATTAATTAATAAACCCTTCTCTTCTAATAAATCATAGGTCCTTACTAACACACTCAAGAGTAATTAAAAATCAGTTTATTAATTAATCAATATCAAAAAATATATAAAAAGAAACTTCCATCTGTCACAAATATGTCTATTAAAAATCACTAATATAAGCCATACAAAAGTCCAGACCTTATTTGAAATACTCGGCATCCCGAGTCAGCAAAATTGTAATGCTGAAAAATATCAAACAGTAGTCCTCTTTGAAGTAAAGATGATGGCTGACAGTGATGGGAGTCAGACCCCTCCAGACGCGTTTCTCTGCTTCGGCGGCTTTCTCAATGGATGCGGTCTGTCTCTCAGTGCTCATTTATATAGTATCTGCCGGCTTTCTTATGATCGCGGCAAATTAAGAATCAACCGTGTGTGTTGCAAAAATCCAGCTATTCTCTATGTAACTAAACAACCATATTGTATTAAAATCAGAAACTTTATTTATAAAATTACTTCTTATTCTTTCGATCGGCACAATGTATTGCTATCTTGTATTCACTGCCGTTACTATGGTAACACCCGCTTAAGCGGGTTTAAATGTAACTGCCGTTTTCAACTGGTTAAACAGAGAAAGAAATAGGATGAAAAGAAGTTTATTATAGAAGAAGGTTCTTTCCTTAGATCTTCTACTATGCTCGTTTAAAGATAAATAATTACTGTATTACAGCTAAAAACGATAATTTCAATGTAAAAGGATTGTTAAGACCATCTAGAAATTCTAGTCTTAATACATGTACTGCAATTCCTTTGTATCAGTTCATTTCATTGCATCTTCGATATGGACTTAGGACCTCAAAATGTATGAACAATACATTATATAAGTATATTCATCTTAAAAGGACCCTCCCTATATTACTCAGGGTAAAATAGACCTCAATGGAATCTTAATAGAATCCAAACAGATTCATTTCTTAAAAGGCCAGGCACGCACGCACGCACGCACGCACGCACGCACGCACGCACGCACGCACGCACGCACACACACACACACACACACACACACACACACACACACCATTATAAGAAAAAGGTCATCCCAAAAAATGACCAAGCTCAGCATTTAATCCCTTAGGCTGCAGCGTATCTTATTTATATATCCATTTCATCTTGGTAATGCCCAGTTGTTTATTATGATCTCCTCTTCTCCAGTTTTTGTTTACTTTACATATCCCCTTAACCCCTTAAGGACAGAGCTTCAGAAGCTTGTCTTTCACTTAATGACAACGGCATTTTTTGCATTTTTTGCTATTTGCGTTCAACTGCAATTTGCATTTTACTAATTTATTGCACCGACACATTATATACCGTTTTTTAAAGGACAGAAAGGGCTTTAATTTGATGTAACACATGTATATATAAATGCTTATTTATTATAAAAAAAAATACAGAAATATGCAAAAAAATGAATTTTTGTGTTTTTTTTTTTACAGTTTTTGCAATAATAATGTGTACATAATTAGTGCAGGTTAAGGAAAGTAATTAAAAATAAATTCATTTAGTTGTTCTGAATTACAGAATATATAATGTGTCTGGGATTTTCAGTTTTTTTTGGTAGTTACAGGTCACAAAGCACAAGGAGTAAAATAAACTTTTTATGTGGAGCGATTTTAGAATTTGGTATGTTTGTCTTGTAAGCCTAATAGCCATAAAAGAAAACAAAATTGCCACACAAAAGTATATATTTATATAAAGTAGACACCACAGGCTATTTACCTAAGGTTGTTTTGACACTTTCTACGTAGCCATTTTACCGCCAACCTCTGCTAAATATTGGAGTAAAATTGTGTTTTTTGGGGTTTTTGGCACACAAACTTATAACAAAGAACTTCTCATGTGTATTTTGTAAATTTGGTGTGTGCCATTCCTGTACAAAGTTTTATTATGTGTTCAGTTACTTCTGCTGAGTACAACGGTACCCCCATTGTATGTCTTTGGCACTATTTCGTGAAGCTACAGTGCCATATAGGAGACCTGTCCTTTTCAGTATTCACAGTAGAATTTTGAGAGACGGATTTAATGAGCCTATGCTTCCATTTGGGGTATTATAGTAGTTTGACTGTTCAAAAAAACCCCACAAAGGCCTACCATTTGTAAAAGTAGACACTCCAGGGTATCTCGTAAGGTGCATATTGTGCCTTAACATGCCCCCATTTTTTTACCATTACATGCCAAAGTATGTGGTAAAAAATAATTTTGTGCATATTTTACATACGGATTGCATTTTTGCTGGGCATTTTGTATATTTCATGTGTGCCACTAAGTTCAAACCCCCCAAATTATGCTCCGCTAAGTCTTCTGAGTAAAAGGACACCCCCATTGTATGTCTATGGCACTATTTCGTGAAGCTACAGTGCCATACAGGAGACCTGTCCTTTTCAGTATTCACAGTAGAATTTTGAGAGACGGATTTAATGAGCCTATGCTTCCATTTGGGGTATTATAGTAGTTTGACTGTTCAAAACACCCCACAAAGGCCTACCATTTGTAAAAGTAGACACTCCAGGGTATCTCATAAGGTGCATATTGTGCCTTAACATGCCCCCATTTTTTTACCATTACATGCCAAAGTATGTGGT
Source organism: Pelobates fuscus (assembly GCF_036172605.1). Lineage (NCBI taxonomy): Eukaryota > Metazoa > Chordata > Amphibia > Anura > Pelobatidae > Pelobates > Pelobates fuscus. Next base: position 76,598,733 of record NC_086321.1, on the reverse strand, counting down.
AAAAAATAATTTTGTGCATTTTTTACATACGGATTGCATTTTTGCTGGGCATTTTGTATATTTCATGTGTGCCACTAAGTTCAAACCCCCCAAATTATGCTCAGCTAAGTCTTCTGAGTAAAAGGACACCCCCATTGTATGTCTATGGCACTATTTTGTGAAGCTACAGTGCCATAAAGGTGACCAAGCCATATCAGTTTTGACCGAACTTTGGATTTTGATGCCGGGCCTATGTGCAATTTCCAAGCATCTTTGCAGGTTTTAAATTCAAACTACCCCACAAAGGCCTACCATTTCTTAAAGTAGACACCCCAGGGTATTTCAAAAGGCATATTTTGAACCTTAGCGTGGGATCATTTTTCCGCTAGCTTGTACCAGGTGTAGTGGTAATAAGCGTTTTTCTGCCTTTTTGACACACAAAGTGAGTTTGCACAGTATATTTTGCAAACCTTATGTGTACTACCACTGTATAATACTTCATATGTTGCTCAGCTATGTCTGCTGAGTACAAAAATACCCCCGTATGTACCTTTGCCAGGTATATGTGGACATCGGAGGGGCACATTTGGGACACAGCCATTCCATTTTTTTTTCAAACTTTAAATTTTTACGCTGTGCCCATGTCCCATTTTAGAGTATTTTACCAGGCTATATAAACCAAATACCCCATAAAGCCATACCATTTCTTAAAGAAGACATCCCAGGGTATTTCAAAAGGCATATTTTGAACCTTAGCGTGGGATCATTTTTCCGCTAGCTTGTACCAGGTGTAGTGGTAATGAGCGTTATTAAATGTATTTTTTTACTTTTTAAAACTTTTTTTACTTTTTAAAACTATTTTTTTAACTTTTGTTTTGATTATTCATTTTTTGAAAGTTTCCTAAACTTTTGTAAAACTTTTTTTTACAGATTTAACATTTTTCTAAGCTTTTTTTTTTACGTTAACCCCTAACTAGCAGTAAGCAGCACTAACAGTAAATTCCCCATTTTCCCATAACTCCCACCCACCCCAGCTAGCAAAATATTTAATTATACAATATTTAAATTAGTTAATTAAATAAATTTAACCCCTGAGGGTTAAAAAATAAATAAAAGTTAATCGTCAGGGGTTAAAAAAAAAATTAGAACAGTATAATACTGTGATCTGTATTTTGATCACTGTAGGCAGTGATCGACTGGCAGGGAAGGGGTTAATTTTTATTTGGACTGGGTAAAGGGTTTATTTTTTTAAATTTTTTACTTAAATGTTATTAAAACTTTTTTTTTAACTTAATTTTTTAACTTTTTAAAGCGTATTTTTAAACTTTTTTTAACGTTAACCCCTAGTTAGCGTAATACTAAATCCCCCAATTCCCCACTAACTTCCACCCTCCCCAGCTAGCTAAATTTATAATTTTAAAATATTTAAATTAATTAATAAAATAAATTGAACCCCTGAGGGTTAAAAAAAAAAAAGAATTAACCCTCAGGGGTTAAAAAAAAAATCAGATCTTAGTAAAATTTAATCCCTGCCAATTGATCACTGTAGTCAGTGATCAATTGGCAGGGAAGGGTTTAATTTTTTTATTAAAATGGGTAAAGGGGGGGTAAAGGGGGGTGGGATTTTAATTTTACTATGTTTTCTTTCCACCAGGGGGCAGGATCACTGAAGATCCGTCTCCCTGCACTTCACACAGAACCAGGAAGTGCAGGGAGGCGGAGGTGAGTATACACAGCACATGTGCCCGCTCTGGCATGCTGTCAGAGCGGGCACATGTACTCTGACAGCCCGATCCGGTGCTCCCGGTCTGCCTCTAATGCAGAGGCAGACCGGAGCACCATTAACCCCGCGATCGCCGCGATTGCGGCGATCTGGGGTTAATTTTAACGGGTGACGGACGAGGTCCGTCACTCGTCATTAACGCATTCCCCTGAGTGACGGACCTCGTCCGTCACTCGTCGTTAAGGGGTTAAAATTCAAAAGGCTCATGTCCGAATTGTGTTGTTGTTTAAACTAGGCTGAAAACGAGTGCTGCATATATCCTTTCCTTATATTCAGCATATGTTCTCTGACTCGAACATACATTTGCCTCTTGGTTCTTCCTATGTACTGGAGCCCACACGGGCACTCCAGTACATAGATCACGTTAGTACTATGACAGGTGATATGTTCTTTTATTTTAAAAGATTCTGTCTCTTTCATAACTTCAAATACTCCTTTTGTTTGTTCTTGCTTGTTTTGCATGCGATGTAATCTAAACAATAAAATAAACCGTTCTTTTTTATTTTAGTGTTATCCTTCCTTACTCTTAGGTGCTTATTTGTTATTTTCCTTCTTAGATTAGGTACACCCCTAAAAAGAATTCTAGGTCTTTCCGGTAAGCTACTAGCAAGAATTTTATCTTTTTTCAATAGATGCCAGTGTTTTGTGAGTATTCTTTTTAATTGTGCATTTTCTTTGTTGTAGTTTAAGATAATCGCTGGAAATTCTTCTTCTGGTCTGGTTGCTTGTAGTTTATCTCTATTCTTTAAGAGATTAATACGGTCTAAATGTTCTACTCTACGTAGTGCATCCTCTATTTCATTGTATTGATAGTTTTTTGACAGGAATTTATTCTTTATTATTGCCGCTTGTTCCCTGTAGACTTCAAAGTCTGCACAATTGCGTCTCAGGAGCCTAAATTCGTTATAAGGTACGTTTTTAAGCCATGCAGGTAAGTGACAGCCCTATTTAAGGATGAAGCTGGTCACATCTAGTTCTTTAAAGTGCATTTTCGTTTTAACTGTGCCGGAATCTATATAAATGATAAGATCAAGGAATTCTACCTGTGTTTTATTAAAGGTAGTATTCAGTTTAACTCCCCAGGTATTCTTATTCACATATTCTAGGAACTCTTGCAGGTCTGCCATCTCACCTTCCCATATAAAGAAAACATAATCGATGTATCTTTTATATCTGTGAATATTCATATTCCAGGGATGTACATTCCAAATGTGATTGTCCTCCCATTCCCCCATGAACAGGTTAGCAAAACTAGGGACAAATTTAGTCCCCATAGCAGTTCCCTTCTTCTGGAGGTAAAACTGATCTTCAAATAGGAAATAATTGTTCTTCAAAATAAACGCAATCCCTTCTATTATACATGAAATTTGCGTATCTTCCAGTTCCTCACGGAGTCACAGCCTTGTTGGTGATCAATAATCGTGTGTAAGGAGGTCACATATGTAGATACTAAAATATAGTTATCTTGCCAGGAAATGGAATCCAGCTCTTTAATCATCTGTGTCGTGTCTTTAAGATGAAACTTGACCTTAGACACATATGGTTGCAGGAATGTATCGATGTACTGTGACAGATTTGATGTAATCAAATTAATCCCTGATATTATTGGTCGACCAGGGGGTGCTGTCAGATCTTTATGGATTTGGGGTAAAAAGTAAAAGGTTGGGGTTCTTGGAAAAGGGATAGCAAGAAATCTATATTCAGACTCTTTCAAAATATTAGTTACTGTTCACATAAGGACATGACCAACAGACAATTTCCCTGGATATTCCATTTTAAAAAGATCCTGATATGGGATAATGTAAGTGGGTGTGTATCTGACCATGGGTGGGTGTATAACAGTAGGTTATTAAAAGTACATATGTAGCTCTCACCAAACCTAATCCTAAGAAAAATTAATGATCTCCACCAAAGAGGACATTATTTGTGCAAAATATAGTATTGGAGCACAGCACGTTCACCAGGAGTCAGCTGCAGGCTCTGTATGTAGTATGTATGTATTGTGTGTGTGTGTGTGTGTGTGTGTGTATATATATATATATGTATGATAGTTTCTCAAAATGTATTCGTTTTTTAAAATGTAGAGTGACCCGTTATACTGCTAGTTGTATGATAATTAACTGGTGATGTTGGTTTAAAATGCAGACATTAGTTATTCTCTATTTGACTTTACACTAATTATTACATTGAAGCTTTTTCACCAATAGATAATTTAGCTGGCACATTTCCCTCACCCTTCAAACATGCAACCGTAACCCCGATTCTGAAAAAGCCCAACCTTGATCCCAACTCCCCATCCAACTACCGCCCTATCTCGCTACTGCCATTTGCCTCCAAGATCCTCGAGAGAGTTGTGTACGCCAGATTGACAGACTTTCTCGAATCCAACTCTCTGCTTGACCCCCTTCAGTCTGGATTCCGCGCTGGTCACTCTGTCGAAACTGCTGTGACCAAAGTATCCAATGATTTAATTGCTGCTAAATCTCACGGCCAATACTCTATCCTAATCCTCCTTGATCTTTCTGCCGCCTTTGACACTGTTGATCATCAACAGCTTCACATTCTTCGTAACTTTGGTCTACGGGATACTGCTGTCTCCTGGTGCTCCTCCTACTTCTCCCAGTGCTCGTTCAGTGTTTCTTTCTCTGGCTCTGCCTCTTCTCCTCAACCCCTCTCTGTAGGTGTCCCCCAAGGTTCTGTCCTTGGCACCCTACTGTTCTCTATGCATACTGCCTCCCTTGGTAAACTCATCAGCTCATTTGGCTTCAAATATCATTTATATGCAGATGACACACAAATCTACCTGTCCTCCCCTGATCTTTCTCCGCCCACCTTGACTTGTGTTTCTGATTGCCTCTATGCTATTTCCAACTAGATGGCTGCTCACTTCCTTAAACCCAACCTGTCCAAAACAGAACTTCTAGCTTTTCCTCCCTCAAGTGCTGCTACTCCTGTGTCTGTCTCCATCCAAGTCAACGGCGCTACTATCACCTCTACCTCGCAGGCTCGCTGCCTGGGGGTTCTTTTTGATTCTGACCTCTTTTACTCCCCATGTCCAATCGATAGCCAAATCCTGTCGCTTCCAACTCAAGAACATAGCGCGCATCTGCCCATATCTAACGCCGGACGCGGCTAATGCTGTTGTTCTCTGTCGCCTCGACTACTGCAATCCCCTTCTCACCGGTCTTGCATGTTCCCAGCTTGCACCTCTGCAATCTATAATGAATACGGCTGCGAGGCTTATTTTCCTGTCCCGTCGCACCTCTCATGCCTCCACGCTCTGTCAGTTCCTGCATTGGCTTCCAGTTAGATATAGGGCCCAATTCAAAATTCTGGCGCTTGCTTACAAATCCCTACATAATGCTGCTCCAACATACCTATCCTTCCTCATACTCAAGTATGTCCCGTCGAGGCCCCTGCGCTCAGCCCAAGACCTACGCCTATCCTCTGCCTGGATCCCCACCTCTGATGCTCACCTTCAAGACTTCTCCAGGGCTGCACCTATTCTGTGGAACTCCCTTCGCTCCTCAATCAGACTTTCACCCAGCCTCCACTACTTCAAAAAATCTTTGAAAACTCACTTCTTTATTAAAGCGTATCAATTAAACTGTCAGCAGGTTTCTCATCCCCCATGACTCCTTTCCTGCAACTGCCAAAAACTACCTACCAAGCACTCAATAAACCCTTCTCTAACAAACTATTTAATTCCCCTACTTTAACCCTTTGTGTCACTATACCCCACTCCCTCTAGCATGTAAGCTCATCGAGCAGGGCCCTCAACCCCATCTGTTACTGTACGTCCAGTGGTCTGATCTCAATTATGTGTCTGTTAGTCCACCCAGTGTACATCGCTACGGAATTTGTTGGCGCTATATAAATAATAAAATAATAATTAATTTAGCTGATCTTTGTTCCATAATCTAATCTTGTTCTATCACCAAGTGTGTGACTTTGTCCCAAAATGTTCAACCAGCTCTTGGCTGTGCTGTTGCCGTCTAATTCCACCATCATTCACTTTCACCGCTCTGAATTTATGTTGCAGACTTTTTGTTCCTGGCTAGATTGTTTCCAAAGGATAAAAGAGAACGGAAAGAAGGAAATCAGCATTTATCATTCTTTATGAGAAAAAGAACACATATTATTTTGAGGCATTAAATGTCTGTGCAAGGAATTAAGCGTAACACAGAGAATTATACCCTCAAGGTTTTTATTTTTCACTGATCACAATACAGATTTTCATCAGCGTAAAGAGACAAGGCAATGTGTTTTTTTTCCACCCACTTTTTTTATGTGATTTTATGTTGTAATGGATTTAAAAAAATATATACATTGAAGGGGAAAAAACTATCTTTGAATTAATCCCCTTATTTGCAGTTAATTGGAGGCCAAGGATAGCTGGAATGGTCAAAATGGGCCTTGACTTAAAGCTGCACTGTCACCGTCTGGGGAGTTTGCACATTTCGCCACTGGGGGTTCAGTTTCCAGAATGGCAGGTAAAAGTTAGATTTACTTGCCTGAACCTGTCCCTTACGGGTGCTGCCAACTTCCTCTGGCCGGTTCTCTTCAGCCGATTCGACATGCATGTGTGGAACTGCGGCATTGAGGTCTATGGGGGATTCCGTGCAGGCTTCACTGATGGTTATGGGAATTGAGATTTCTAGACACTTCCGCTCTAGTCTGCGGTTTTCGTATTGCTACACAGGGTTCCACGTTCTAATTAGTTCCCAGGGTGGGCTCCGTTTGGTGAAACGAATGATTTGCCGAACAACGAAAAAATAAAACGAATAACCAAGGTAATTATGTAGCAGGGAAGGGAAATAGCCGAATGGGTACTGGGAAATACTTCACACATTCCAAGTCAGTTGTGTTTATAGTTTTATCTTGAATTTGAAATTTGCTTTATATTCCAAACAATCTGCAAGGATCCTGTGTGGATTTTATTAATCTGAAGCCCTGTAATACAGTGTGACGAACTGAACCTCGTCACTGGTTCTTGGAGGAGCCTGCTGGCCAGCCTCTTAACCTGTGACTATGGCCCCTGCAATAGACCTGGCTAAAATTCTTTAAAAGGCTCTGTTCATGTAAAGTATGTACTTTTGTACTCCAGACAGAGACCGACCGTTAGCATTAATTCTCTGGAACTGTTTTGGGCATGGGACCATGTGCACAGTCGTTTAAAAATGAACGGATCTGGGTGATTTTTGGACATGTTGGTCACCCAGATCAGAGCTATCAGATGTTTTATATGTTTAAAAAAAAAAAAAGTTCTGTGCTTGGAGATAATTGGATTAGAATTAGTACAGTTACTGATCCAATTATCTCCCAAGCAGAGGGAGGGATTGTGTGCTGTGTGTGGGAGTGTCGTGCTTAACCTTATTGTTTTTGGTCTGTGAAGTTGCAAATCAGTCCCCCACAAGGTCCCTCTGGGCGTACCCCTTGCATAGGGATTGTCATAAAAGGCAAAGTGTGGCTCCCATTAAATTGAGATTCATTTACCCCTTCATGAAGTCTTGGCTCATGTTTGGGGGATTGGAGAACTACATTCACTATGGGAATTGCTATAATCACTATACTCCCCTGAGTATAATCACTAGCTCTTATAAGAGCTGTTCCTGCTAAGCTCTCTGGACTAAAAGAGGTTCACCAACTGGAAGGTGGATCCCGGCCTTGGGTCCAGGGTGGGTGGAGGATGGCGAGACTCCAACCACACTACGGTGGTTTGTGGGGTCTACGGTGCTGATGGTGTCTTGTGGAGTGCTTGGAGTCCTCAGTGAGCACTAGGAGCAGCGATTGACAAAGCTACCCGATCAGGGTGCCAGGCGGTCCATCACATACAGTAATAAACACGTCCTGATCACCTGGTCATAAAACTGGATGTCAAGCAATATTAAAAGTTTCTTTACCACTACATACCACAGTACTGGTTATGATGCAAGGTGTATCCTGGCTTAGTTCCCAGTTATTTAAATGATTTTCCTCCTTACTTAAGTCCCACGTGCACTGCGATACTCTCTAGTGGCCTGATGACACATATCAACTTCTGCAGAGCCGCAAAAGCCACGGCCATCGCCGGTCATTGGATGGGTGCATCAGCTGACTGCTCATAGCCAATGGCTGATATTCTGTGCAAGAAAGGTTGCTTGGAATTGACATTAGCCAGCCAGGAACTCTAGTTCTGAATGACGCTGTCAGAGGTGAAATTAAACCACCAGAAGCAGAGGGGTTAAACTTAAGAATGTGCAGTGTTTCAACATCACAAAAAGGTCATGGTTCCTCGAGTTGATTGCATATTGCTTCATGCAGTGTTCTGTGTTCAGCATGGATAATCCCTTTCTTAACTCTCAATTCTCCAGTAGTAGTTTTATAGTAAACAATTACAGAGAGAAGAATATCATTAAGTTTAATATTTATAATACAAGTTTTGGAGGTTACTTAGTGTGAGTTGCTTTTAAACTGTTTTTTATTCTGATTTGAATAAAAGCTATGAATGAATATTTATTAATATTTTTTTTCGCTGCTTTTTAAGTTCCAATCTAGAACTTTGCTCAGATATAATATACATTAAAAAAAAAAATCTGAAAAAGGAAGCGCCAAATAAAATCAATGCCCCAGGAGCTACTTAAACAGTTGTGAAAGCTGATAGTATAGTTATATGAATTTGAACCCTCTGAAATGATCAGCAATTCTACACAAAGAAGGGATTTGAACCTTATCCAAAAAGCAGGTGCATTCATTTTAGAATTATGTTAAATATAATTTGTGTACGATTTCTTAGATGTGTGTAATGCTAATGCAATGTACAGTAAATCTTTTAATTACTAGACGAAATTGCGCGAGAGCATCAAACAGAGAGACACATTTTATCTTTGCTAAACTTGCATAGAGCATTGTCATTTCAGAGATTATGTGAGAGTATCCTATTTTAGAGAAGAGCCTGTGTACTGGAGATAATTTGTCTTCTAGCTTGCATTTTAGAACATGTTTCTTAACATAGACAATGTCATTCAAGGTCACCTTTCTTCCCAAATGTTCCATCATTTCATTTCTGAATAAGGTCATGTGGAAATCTAAATGAGCAGCTCGTGGAGTTAATCTTTAAATATTGTCCTTTTTTTTATCTTAGAAATACATATATTTATAAAATCCAAGAGAAAGCACACCCACATGATTTAAAACACACTTCACTGCTTTATTTTAGAAAAAAAACGTTTGCCAAATAAATGTAATTATATAATTCTCGTCTATATTAATATATATAACATTAAAAAAATATCTAATTTCTACTGTTTCCTATGGTCTGTCTTAATGTAGTGGTGTAAAAACATAAAAACTACAGTTCATTGAGTATTTATGGTGGAAAGATTTTGCACATGCTTACATGCTTGGCTGTGACCTCATAGTTATGGTGTGTCTCTGTCATTGATCACTTCTATTTATCTGCAACATAAGCCTAACTCCATAGCAATGCTGACTTTTTCCATCACAGTGCTCCTGGACCAGCATTTGCCTCACAATACATACTGAATAGTTGAAAGGCAAAGATTGCAGATTATAGATGATGGATCTATTTTAGATCAGATTAAGAAAGTAAACACAGTGATTGTAGTATGATGGTAATGTAGTTTTTTCTCCCCCTATCTGGAAATGCATGTTCTTAGAGAGAAACTTTATACCAGTAAATCGTGTTTAATCTTGATTGTGTTTCTACCCTGACACAACTATTGTGCATTAACCCATTGCAACATGGTCCTTTTGAAAAATTTGGCAACTATATTATGACAATCATTGAAGATATCTCTAGCAAGACAATCAAAAATGTGGCATGAATTAAAAGGTTGTTGTTATGAAGAAACTGAATGTGGCTATTAACCTTTGACAGGAATTCCGTTTGCAGAAGGTATGTGTGTTCAGGGCAACATGGTTTTCATTACTCCAAATATAATATACTCATTCTGATAGCACCGAAGTAATGGCTCGCAAATAAAATTTTGCTTCACTTTGGTTGGATACAAAACGGAAACTGTTGAAGACGATATGACAGATTAGGACATTCTAGTCTGCAGAAGCAGGTAAAAAGAAAAGTTATTAAAGGGACACTATAGTCACACAGACCACTTCAGCTCAATGAAGTGGTTTGGGTGCCAGGACCCCAGGTTTTAACCCTTCAGATGTAAACATAGCAGTTTCAGAGAAACTGCTATGTTTTCATTGCAGGGTTAACCCAGCCTCTATTGGCTGTCTTTCTGACAGCCGCTAGAGGCGCTTCTGCAACGCTGGATGCGAAAACGTCCATAGGACCTATGGACTGTTTGAACGTGCGAGGGGGAGGAGAGGTCACCAGTGTCGAGGGAGCCCGGCGCTGGATAAAGGTAACTAAAGGGGTTTTAACCCCTTCAGTGCCGCGGGTGGGGGGGACCTAAGGGTTATATATTCCTGACACTATAGTGATCCTTTAATGTTTCAAATTTCTATACAAGTGCAAAACGGTAAACTTGTGTATACTTTTTCAAGTAAATGAGAATCCATCCACATTTTCAATGCCTAGGTAATTAATTTTAAAAAATGAATAAACTAATCACTTAAATAACAAAATATAGAAAATTTAATACATGCAATGAGATCCCTCCTTGTAATGTTTTGTTAAAATCTCCTGTGCAGCCTACAGAGTGTATAGTCTGGGGGGAGGTGGTCAACTATACTCCTTCAGCAATAGGCGCAATAGGACAGCATGGCCATCTAGCTCCTGCCCCATCCATAGTATGATGGGTTTGGGTATTTAATTACTAAAATCCAACCCTGTGCTGTGGGATATGGTTTTTTCACTTGTGATGAGGGGGACCTGATGCAAGGCCCACCAATGCCCTTCACCAGCAAGTGAGAGGTTAATAAGAGACTTAACTGGGAGTACTGCTTCCTTCTGCTTCCACGTAACTACTCCCATACCTTAAAAATGAAAATCCAGTGCACTCCCTTATCTACTAAACAGCAACTTTGGTGCTGACAGATGTTTTTAGTTTTTTAAAAACACCTAATCTAGGCAAAAAATAATGGGGGTGTAGTTACATTATATGATCATACATTGCATAAGCCTGCCACAACGTTAATGTACCCTATCTTTGGCAGGTCCTACTCTACTCCCATACCTTAGCCCAGGTCTGGGAGTAGGAACGATGCTATGGTCACAGACATGGGTGCATAAATTTGTTTTGGGTACCCCAAGTGTGATGTAGATTAATTTAGAAATAAGTTTAAATATCTATCTGTTCCTGTCCAAATCTGAGATGATTAAATTGCGTATACGCAGAAGTAAATTCACACTGACACACGGAGTTCAGGTTAAAATAACTTTGAGAAAATTTAATAGCATCTGATCAAAAGCGGGCTCGCAGACCCTTATAAGAGCAGAATTACATCATCATTGAATATCAAGATATCAGTAAATAAACATCATTAATTGGATTAAATGTTAAGTGGCTATGTCAATGTCCACCCATCAATATTATTAATTGGCTCAAGAACTAAGTGGTTAGCTAGGTGTCCTCCCACCGGGAGGTGGTATTGTTCTGGACACGGGTGTGGACAGATGGCTCAAGCGGCATCTTACCCAGCACGAGGCTTACTCGATGGGAAGGGGGGCTTGGGCGTCATTTTGCGTAGTTAGTGATGTCAGACTCGTGGTCAGGTTCAGGGTTCTTTTTATGAATAGAACATTTCATTAGGCCAGCTTCCCATGGCTTTGGCTATACTTTGTTGCATGTTACAGGAGATTCAGTAATTCCGGGGTTAGTCATGTCTTTATAGAAAATACAGTCTCTATTCATTACACTAAATGCTGTTAGGAAATTCTGTCATGTAATGTAGTTTAAAATGGAGGATCTGTCAGGTAATGTGGGTTAAAATGGAGTTAGTGCAAAAATTCAACACAGGTTCAATACAGGTTTTTAATAATTCTACATCAGTCCCCCCTATGAAATGTTAGATTCTAAAAAGATAAACTTTATTTGTTAATACCAGAAGACGTGTTAGCCCAAAGGCACAGAAACCCCGTGGCCGCTAGCTAGGTGTTAATGCAAAGTGCAATTCTGTCCCTTAATCTGACCCTAGTAGGCTAACTCATCCGTCAGCATGGCTCTCGAATGCTTCACTCCCATGGGTGGCCCACGGTGGCTTGTCCACCACTTCTCCACACGGGAGACTTTACCCATTACAGACGGATGCTGTCCCTAAGATGGTCCCTACCTAGAACTCTTGCACTTTATCAACAAAAGGGATAGTTTGCAGCGGTATACAGGGTGAGTCGAGATCTTGAAAATCTTGGTCATCAACTGCCAGATGTGCAAAAGTTGGTGTTGCTTGGTCTACAGTCTTCTGTAGGAATTTTCTCAGACAAGGGAGGACACAACAAACGAGAAGAGCAAAGATAAAAAGAGAAATTAGTATTGCTATACCAATATGCATTAAAGCTTTTTGCCATCCTGTCATCCAACCAAACCATCTTTCCCAGGGATCTTTTATCCCAGAATTCCTTTTTAACTCTTCAGAGAGCTCATTTAATTTTTCTATGGCTAAGGTGACTTTACCATTAGGGCCTGTGTTTTCCGGGATGTAAGTACAACATGTCATGGTGTCGGGCAAAATTTTACATACACCCCCTTTTTCAGCTAGAATCATGTCTAAGGCCATTCTATTCTGGAAGGACATTTGGGATGTAGCCTGCAGCTGTTCGGCTAATCCCTGGAGGGCATCCCTGGTGTAGTTAACAAAGCGTTGTTGGTTGTAATAAATATAATTTATCCAATTCAAATTCTTGTTTGCAGTAACTATGGTAAAAAGTGATTCAAATCCTGCAGCAACTTCATCTCTTGCTTTAAATTCATTGGGCACCCCCCTAGGCACCCCAATGGCATCAATGTAAATGTGAGGGTCAAAACTGCCTTTTACTGGGGCTTCACGCTTAACCTTGGTTGGTGTGTGTTTGGACTCATGTGTGTCAGGGTGTGTGTCAGAGATAATATGTATAGGCATGATGGCTTTAGCTAGAGTACACTCCCCCCACCATTCCTTGCCAATTCCTGGATCTTAGCTGGAAATCCCCACACAACCAGTAAATATCCCCCAATGACCTAGTATGGAATTGCAGCAGGTTCATGGAGACAGTTCTGTAGGTGGCACAATACCCTTCGGAGAAGTTACCCAAGAATTTACCAATTCCATCATAATTAGCATAACAAGTGTAATTACCTTTATAAACTGTAACACCATCTGGGGGTTTGACATCCTTGGCTAAGAGAGGATATTCCACTGTCCATGCTTTGCAGAGGGACCTATTGAAATTGTAGTGATAGGCAAAAAGACTCAAAACACATTCTTCTATATCTACTGGCAAAGTTAAAGGTACGGTGCCGAGGTGAGGCCGGGCACCACCACACACATAGCATGCGGTTCTGTTATGTTTGTTGGCATTATATTTCATCCATTCCAACCATAGATTAACATCATTAAAACCTGTTTCAGCGGCCATGGTATCTTCAAAGGTGGGGTTTGCAATGGCCATCATGTCTTTAAAGGACTGGATGTGTGGTTTTAATGGATTTGAGACCATATGGGTGGCACCTTGCCACTCTGGAGAGTGGCACATATCTTTAAGGTAGAAGTGCCCCAGCTTGTTATAGGAACCTTTCTTCCAATACATTCCCATTACATACTGATCTGCATCTGTTGGACTGGGATGCTCAATATTTAGGATTAATTTCATAGGTATACCTCCTCCAGGCTTCCTCAGAGTCATTCTTTGGAGAAGGGATCTACCATGATCATCTACTTTAGATAAGGCACTTTTTGGTTTGTAACCCCAGGCAGGCCCGGCATTCCATCCCGCCGCCCCCCAATGATTACAATTATGCCCCCATTGTTTGTCAACTACACAAACATAGGGGTCCTTTGAATGAGGGATATCTCTATAGATATTTTGAATTTGTGACGTAGGGAATGGGCAATCTACAATGTCACAGTAATCAAAAGTGTAGATAGCCACACGGGTACATGAAGAATTGTACCAGAAGGTATACCCACTGGCATCTTTGGTAATGGCTACTTGCTGGGCCTTAATTAAGCTAATTAAGGAGATGATGTACCAGAGGTACATGGTTGTGCGGTATCTGCTTCCTCCGGGGCAGGAGTTTTCTTGCAATGGGAAGCGTGGATCCAATGTGGCCTACCGGCCAACTTGACAGAGGTTGAAGTGATCAGGAGAACTTGGAATGGTCCGTCAAATCTTGGTTCCAGGGTGTGTTTCCGCACAAATTTCTTGACTAGAACCCAATCTCCGGGAAGCAGGTTGTGGGTACCCGTATCAGATTCGGGATCTGGAATTGAAGAGAAAACTTGGGCATGTATTTTGTTCAAGGCATTTGCAAGTTCAGTTACATAGTCTACTAAAACATCAGTTTGAAGCTGCAACTGTTGTGGGTAATAACAACCTAGTCTGGGTGCAGTCCCAAATAGAATCTCATATGGGGATAGTGAGTGCTTCCCTCTAGGTGTGTGCCTAACACTGAATAAAGCTATTGACAAGCTTTCTGGCCAGGGCATCTTTGTTTCTTGTGACATTTTAAGCATTCTGGCTTTTAGGGTGCCATTCATGCGTTCCACTTTGCCACTACTTTGTGGGTGGTAAGGGGTGTGAAAAGCTAGGTTCACTCCCAGAGCATTCCAAATTTCTTTAGTCACTGTTGCTGTAAAGGCTGGGCCCTGGTCACTCTCAATGACTTCTGGAAGTCCGAATCTACATACAATATCTGTAAGTAGGCGTCTTGCAGTTGTTTTTGCAGTGATATTGGTTACTGGGTAGGCTTCAGGCCAGCCTGAAAACATGTCCACTATTACTAGTGCATATTCATGAGGCCCACTCTTGGGCATTTGTATGTTATCAATCTGAATTCTCTGGAATGGGTACATGGGCTTAGCCAGGTGTTTCAAAGGCACTTTGGTTGGCTTTCCTGGGTTGCATTTTGCACAAATGACACAGGCCCTACAGAAGCTGTTGATCAATGTTGTGATTCCAGGTGCTTCATAATACTTTTGTATGAGGGCGGCCATTAAGTCTTTTGACAGATGTGCAGGTCCATGTGCCCCTTGGACAACTGCTGGATATACATTCTTAGGAAGGCAGAATCTAAAGTTGTTGTAATATACTCCATCCTTTAGGACTGCTCCTTTCTTCTTCCACTTCTGTATTTCTTCGGGGGTAGTTGTAGCTTGCTGTTCCCGTAAGATTCTTAGGTCAGTAGGAAGAGTCTGCAAGGTAAAAATAGGAAGTTCTTCGTGTCCGGACACTTCTTCATCCACTTCCTGCAATTTTCTTGCTGCTTGCTTAGCAGCCTGATCAGCTAAATGGTTGCCCCTTGCTTCATCTCTATCCAACTTCCCATGTGCCTTCACTTTCAAGATGGCCACTTCTTCAGGGAGTAGGAGGGCATCCATTAGTTCCTTGATTGCAGAGCTGTGTTTGACTGGTGTACCGGCAGTGGTAAGAAATCCTCTTGTTTTCCAAATTAGGCCGAAGTCATGTGCCACACCCAGAGCGTATCTTGAATCTGTGTAGATGTTGGCACGTTTTCCTTCGGAGATTTTGCATGCTGAAGTCAGGGCTTGCAATTCAGCTTCTTGTGCAGACATTGCTGGTGGTAAAGATGATGATTTGATAACTTCATCTGTTGTGGTTACGGCATATCCTGTGTGGTATTTTCCTTCTTCATCAGCATACCTTGAACCGTCCACAAACAGAGTGAAATCAGGATTTGTTAATGGATTCTCATGTACAGTTGGTAAGTGTATTGTCTCCATTTTCATCTGTTCAAAACAGTCATGAGGTGTCTCTGGGTCATAATCATTCACTATGACCAGATCTTGATTCATTTTCCAGGAAGTGGCGTGGCCATGCTTCAAGATGGTCAGTTGTTGGGTATTTGACAATGCCATTTTCCTGTAGCTGTGATTCATCCATGGTGGCCCATAATTTTGCCATGGGCCCAAGATCATTCCATGATTTTGTTTTCAACTTGGTGACAGGGACATGTGGAATGGCAGTATCCCAATGACGGTACAAGTATTTGAGTTCTGAAGGTAATTGAATCAAGGCCATGCTGTTGCCTTCAGAGTCACAGTAGAAGTCTTGAGCAGTGAGTTTCACCTCCACCAGGTGATAAAGCTCATCTTCGTAGCAAGGCTCAGGAGTGCTGTTTGGCTTATACCACATGGTACAGAAGGCATATCCTGGTCCCTCGCAGAGAGGAGCTTGTCCATCATGAAAGGATAAATCAAGATGCATTCTCTTGATTGTACCAGCAAGAAGGTAGATGTAGGTTTCATCCATGATAAACCCATAGTGGATACCTCCCTCGGGTAGTGGGAGAAGAGTGGACGGATTGAGAACTTGACATCTTTGTATGGTAATGTTGTCAGGTAACAGGAGATGACATTGGAGGCGTAGGTGTCTTGCAGGAGACACATGCTTGAGTTGTACTTGGTTGATGATGGCAGAAATGTCATGAGGGGCCAAGACAACTAGAGGGTGGGCAAGGACCAGGTCTGCAGTTCTTTCAATGAGTTCTCTTGCTGCAAAAACAGCCCTAAGGCAGGAAGGGGTCCCTCTGGCCACGATATCCAGCTGGCAGGATAAAAATCCAATAGGCCTTTGACGGCCTCTTAAGTCATTTGTTTGGGTAAGGACTCCTGTAGCATGGCCTTGTCTTTCAGAGACAAACAATTTGAAGGGTTTGGTATAGTCTGGTAGGCCTAGAGCAGGAGCAGATGCAATGGCACGTTTTAGTGTATTGAAATTATCCAGTGCTTCATTGGTCAGGCAGAATGGGTCTGACTTGAGTGCATCATATAGTGGTTGCATGAGCAGAGAGGTTTCTGGGATCCATGCTCGGCAATAGGAAATGAGGCCTAAGAAGGCATGTAGAGATTTTGAAGTCCTTGGAGGTGGAATATCGAGTACTGCTCTGACTCGGTCACGGGTGAGATGTCTGGTACCTTGAGATAGACAATGTCCAAGGAAGATTACTGTAGGTTGACAGAATTGCAGCTTGAGAAGTGAAGCTTTGCATCCTTGTTCTGCTAAATAGCAAAGGAGACTAATTGAACATTCTTCAGTTGTAGGTATGTCATCTCCACAGAGCAGTAAATCATCCACATACTGGAGCAGGACAACTTTTGGATGGTCTGCTTGCCATGGATCAAGGATAGAGCACATGGCCTTTGCAAACTGACTTGGAGAGTTTTGTGCCCCTTGGGGCATGACAGTCCATGTGTACTGTTGCATTTCATGTGTGAAAGCGAACAGATATTGGCAAATTGGATCCAGTGGTACACTGAAGTAGGCATTGGCCAGATCAATGACTGTGAAGTATTTTGCTGAAGGTGGGACCCCAGAGAGCAGAGTGTGTGGGTTAGGCACAATAGGGGTGTCCAGGACTGTTGCTTCATTGACTGCACGGAGATCCTGAACCATTCTATACTTCTCTGGTTCACCTTTTGGAGTTTTCTTCTTCACAGGAAATAATGGGGTGTTGCATTTTGATTCACATTTCACGAGAGCACCCTTCTCCAAGAGTGATTTGATTTGAATTGAAATAGCTGCAGCTTGAGCTGGTTTTAAAGGATATTGTGGTTTTCTTGGTAACTTTGCTCCTGGAATGAGCTTTACCACCACAGGTGGAACCTTTAGGTGACCTATGTCCTCTGGGCCTGATGACCACAGGTTTGCAGGTACCTTTGTTTTTAGGGCATCTGGAAAATTGGACCTCTGTTCCTTTGCTTCCCCATGGGGTTCTTCTAAATGCAGCATCAGAGGCAGGGAGCACAAGGCTGAGGTGTCTGATACAGATAGAGGGGTAGATAGTTCTACCTGTCCATCTGGAGTGAAAATGATAGATGCCTGCAGGCGTGAGAGGACATCAGCGCCTAACAGGTTAATTGGGCATGTGGAGGATACCACAAAACGAGCAAGCAAGCTGGGGTAGTTGCCAACTCGTAATGGGGTTGTTAAGGGATTGTGTCTTGGTTGGCCATCCACTCCTACACAAGAGACATCGATATTTGACAGAAATGATGGGTCTGGCAGGTCTTGTTCTCGTAGAACACTTCGGGCTGCACCTGTGTCAACAAGAAATGTAGTAGGTTGTCCTTCAATTGGTAGAGTCACAGTGGCAAGTGGCCCCCCTTTATCCCCTGAAGACACTGCCATGACAGGGGTTAATGACACAGGCTTGCCAATTTCCTAATCATCAGGTTCCTCAACTATTGGAACTGTTTTTGAGGCCTTGGGGCTAGGGGCAGGCTTGGATGTCTTTTTGGGTTCAGGGCAGTCATTTTTGAAATGTCCTTTGGCTTTGCAATTGAAGCAATATCCATCCTCGGGTTTGGTGCCTTTAGGGACAGGTCCGGTGCGGGACACCATGAGAGGAGCTGAATTGGGCCTTCTAGGAGTCTGGGCAGATTCCAGACCCCTAGCAACTAAGAGTAAGGTATCCAGAGGGACTACCTTATATTCAGGGCGTGCAGCAATGATTCCCTTGCGTATGGAGTCTTTAACACCTTGGACAAATGCACCAGACAGCATTTGAGAATGGATCTTGTCTGTAAGATCAAATCCCAAATCTGTAAACAATTGAAACAGTCTTGCATGAAACCTTTCCACTGATTCTCCTTTGTCTTGCACAATATCAGTAAGGCCAGCAGCCTGATCTGCAAGTTTGTCCTTAGCCCATTCTTTTAGTTGGTTGCAAAAAGTTACTCCGGAGGGGTAATCAATGTCACTTATAAGCAGATCTGTACTGAGGTGGCGGGCCATGCTGGGCCAGTATGCATCCCCGGCTTTAATAGCACAAATGCTCAGTAAATCACGCCATGCTGCAGAATAAGTCTTTTGAATCTGAACTATTCCTCGGTAAAAAGGCATAGGTTGTTTTTCTGGGTCAGGGAGTGATTTCATCAGGGCACTAGCCTGAGTAGGATTAAAAGCTACATATTTAGGAGGGGCCCGATCCCCCCGGCCCGTATGTCCGAAAGGATCATCGAGGGAACGGCGGGGCGGGGGCCCCGTGGCATCCTGTGAGCCCTGGGATCCCTCCTCATACTCATCTTCATCTGTGACCTGGACCCCTCTGAGTAATGGGGCCATTTGAGGTGTCAGAACCGGGGGAAATGAGGGAATCCCAGAAGCTGGAGTGGCCAGTGGATTATGAGCTTGGGGTGAGTAATCACCGGGAAGTACCGGCATTAGGGGTGCTGGATGACTGGGGGCCGCCATATTGGAGGCGTGAAAGGAAGCTGCGTTAGGGTTAAGGGAAGAAGTGGCCGCCATGTTGGATGTGGGCACATCCGGGGCAGACTGTGCCGGACTGGGCATGACCGGGGTCTGGGGAGTGGCTTGGGAAAGGAAGTAGGCTTGGTTTGGATAGGGCAGGGCCAAGGGGTAAGGGAAGGGGTAGGGCCAAGACAACTGGGTAGGGTTTTGGGCGGAACCTGGGGAGGGTGGGTTAGTTGGGCAGGGATTAGGGAAGGAGGTAGGACATCCGAGATACGGATATGAAACTGAAGGGGTGGGAACCTGGGCTGTGGGAGGAGTGGGAAGGAGAGAGAGCGGAGAGGGATTAGCAGAGGCAGGTGTAGTAGGAGGAGCCGGAGCGGGTGTAGTAGGATTGACAGTAGCAAGGGAGGAGGGGTTAGTGAACTGGGTGGATGCAGACGGGAGGGTAGGATTATTGACGGAGAGAGAGCGTAGAGAAGGAATGGCGGATGAAATGTTTGGATTAGGCAGAGAAGGTAGTGCAGGGATGGATGAGGATGATGGGAATGTTAGGGATGATGATGGGGAAAATAATGATCCATCAGAATTCAGGACAGGACAAACAGGGGAAATGACGGGATGGGTGATGGGAGGATTGGGAGTGGGGAACATGGTCAGCTGGCTGTCACTTATTGCTGACTGAACCTTGGGGATGGACATCCCCATGGCGCCATTTTGGGGCGCTGGCTGAGGGAATGCCCCAGCAATACAATTATTATGATACACAAACAATTTTACACCTTTGTGATCTATGTCTTCCTCAACCCAACCTTCCTGCTGAATAGCCTTCGCTACTCTGTACCATGCTTCAGCAGTACGCAATAAATCATTATCTGTAAGCTTGCCTTTCTTCTCTGTCAGTAATCTATGCCAGCTTTCTGGCTGCAATCTACCACATGAAGGCACAGCAATTTTACACACTTTAGCAATCTTTTCAACTCCTTTAACCATCTCTTCACCCTCTCTATCCTCAACTAGATCACACGCTAACCAGCCCTTACCGGGCTTACTCAATCCCTGTCCCATATCCCCCTATAAAAGGCGTCCCAGATATAGGGAAAGGAAAATGAAACAGAACGTCTACAATGCTCGACTGCCACTCGGGAGGGTGGGTCCCCCCAAGTGCGTCTTCCCAAAACGTAAACTAGTCACTAATCCCGCCTAGGAGCGAGGTGAGAAGTGTGTGACCAATCACTTCTCTCACAAGAGAAAATAGGAGTGGATAGTGTAGATAATACAGGAAGTAGAGTAAAAGTAAAAGTAAAGTGAAATTTTAGAGACAGACACAGGAGTTTGAATGACTCCCAATTAAACAAGAAACAACAATTCAATTGAAATACAGTGCATGCATCACAGTTCAAATAAAATCAACAGTAATCCCTTTCCTTTACTCATGTGACCAAAGTCACCTCCCTCAACCTCGTAGTGTCCCCGCTCGGAGAGTGACTTCCTCAAGTCTCACTACCAGCGGCCAAGGATAACAGCTAACACCGGCCCGAAATCCATATGCCTCCCTCGTTACAGCAGTCCACTAAGTGTGGCCACCACTATCCTCACCCCCGTAGCGCCCCTATGAACCCACTCATAAGTCTCACTACCCCGTGGTGATGGAGACAGCAATGCCTGCCCGAATCCACGCACCACAAATAAAAATTGGAATGCCACCAGCCTCAGCGCTCGAAGCTGGAGGGTACCACCTCTCTGCAAGCAGAGCTATGTGCACAATGAGGCTAGCTAGGCTATCAAAGTGACACCATGGGGAATCCCCAGGAAGCAATGAGTCTACACCCCCTCCACAGATTCCCCCAACCTCTTTTTCCTTACTGCTGCAGCTACCCAGCACCTAAAAGAGGTAAACAGGCAAAGAAGACCCCCAGGAAAACTTCCACAGGTCCACCCCCCTTTTTCCCTACAGCCACAGCCACGTGGCTCCTAAAAGGAGTAAACAGGCAACAGAGGACCCCAGGCACACACCCCCAGGTCCACCCCCCTTTATCCCAAAAGGGGTAAACAGACAAACAGAGGACCCCCAGGCAAACTACCACAGGTCCACCCCCCTTTATCCCAAAAGGGGTACACAGATAAACACTCTACCCGGGCACTTAAGCTAAAGACAGACCAATACCAACACACCCAGGCAACAGATAGACTAAATACAGGTAAACAGGTGGGTAACAACAAGACACCGGGCAAGATATTACCTGTCTTTGATGTCCTCCCGGTAGCAGTCACAGACACGTGGACGGGTCAATCAAAGGGGCTGGAATCATACCGGATAGACTCTGCAGTAGTCTCTACCGTGTACAGGGAGGTGATCAATCTCCTTTCCTTCCCACCGGATTCCTCCGTCCAACAGCATCTTCCTTAGGACGGCTTACCGGCCAGAGGTCATAGCCCGGTGCCCCACGTTGGATGCGCCAAATTGATGTAGATTAATTTAGAAATAAACAAATATCTTTAAATATCTATCTGTTCCTGTTCAAATCTGAGATGATTAAATTGCGTATACGCAGAAGTAAATTCACACTGACACACAGAGTTCAGGTTAAAATAACTTCGAGAAAATTTAATAGCATCTGATCAAAAGCGGGCTCGCAGACCCTTATAAGAGCAGAATTACATCATCATTGAATATCAAGATATCAGTAAATAAACATCATTAATTGGATTAAATGTTAAGTGGCTATGTCAATGTCCACCCATCAATATTATTAATTGGCTCAAGAACTAAGTGGTTAGCTAGGTGTCCTCCCACCGGGAGGTGGTATTGTTCTGGACACGGGTGTGGACAGATGGCTCAAGCGCCATCTTACCCAGCACGAGGCTTACTCGGTGGGAAGGGGGGCTTGGGCGTCATTTTGCGTAGTTAGTGATGTCAGACTCGTGGTCAGGTTCAGGGTTCTTTTTATGAATAGAACATTTCATTAGGCCAGCTTCCCATGGCCTTGGCTATACTTTGTTGCATGTTACAGGAGATTCAGTAATTCCGGGGTCATGTCTTTATAGAAAATACAGTCTCTATTCATTACACTAAATGCTGTTAGGAAATTCTGTCATGTAATGTAGTTTAAAATGGAGGATCTGTCAGGTAATGTGGGTTAAAATGGAGTTAGTGCAAAAATTCAACACAGGTTCAATACAGGTTTTTAATAATTCTACATCAAGTGGGTGTGGTCATCTCCCTTTAGAAATGTCCTTTTGAGACATGCATGTTTCTATGGCAACAACTCCACCTCTCCATCTATAACCAGGAAAGTTTTACATAGAGATAACAGTGAGGCCACCATGACACTAGGCCACAGAGGCGTAGCGTGGGGGTGCAGGGGGGGGCCGGCCTCACCGGGCGCAACATCTGGGGGGGCACCAGGGGCGTATTAGCCGCGAGGCAAACAAGGCATTTGCCTTGGGCGGCATTTTCCAGGGGGCGGCAAAAAAAACCGCTCCCAAATGCCCAAGGCAAATGTCTTGTTAGCCTTGTGGCTAACAGACATGCCGGCGGGCTGCTAGGCTGGGTGGGCGGCCGGCGAGGGAGCACTTCCTCTGAGCTGTCTGCTCAGCTCCCTCGCGCGCCGCAGAGTGAGGCTGGGAGCCGGAATATGACGTCATATTCCGGCTCCCAGCCTCACTCTGCGACGCGCGAGGGAGCTGAGCAGACAGCTCAGGGGAAGTGCTCCCTCGCCAGCCTGCCGCCCGCCAATGCCGCCCTCCCAGCAGCCACTGGACCACCAGGGAGGAAGAGAACTCCCTCCCCCCCAGCATTTCCAAAGGTAAGGAGGCTGGGGGGGTTACATTTAAAAAAAATGTGTTAAAAATGTGAGTGTGTGTGTGTGTGTGTTAGTGTGTGTGTGTCTGTTAGTGTGTGTGTGTGTCTGTGTCTGTTAGTGTTTGTGTGTGTCTGTTAGTGTGTGTGTGTGTCTGTTAGTGTGTTTGTGTCTGTTAGTGTGTGTGTGTCTGTTAGTGTGTGTGTGTGTGTGTGTCTGTTAGTGTATGTGTGTGTGTCTGTTAGTGTGTGTGTGTGTCTGTTAGTGTGTGTATGTGTCTGTTAGTGTGTGTGTGTGTTAGTGTGTGTGTGTGTGTCTGTTAGTGTGTGTGTGTCTGTTAGTGTGTGTGTGTCTGTTATTGTGTGTGTGTGTGTGTGTGTGTGTCTGTTAGTGTATGTGTGTATGTGTCTGTTAGTGTGTGTGTGTGTGTGTCTGTCTAAAAATCCACGGGTTAGGGGGCGCAAATTACTTGCCTGTCAGGGTACCTGAGGTCTCTGCCTCCGAGAGAGGTAGAGACTTAAACGTTTATCCGTCCGGACGCCAGGTTTCTCCTGTTCCTCGCGGTCGACCCGGTCACATAAACGCCGGCCGCGAGGGAGTCACTTCCTTATGTAGCATGGCGCCCGGAGACCGACGTCATGACGCCAATCCGGAACGACCTGTCACTCAATCCATTGGAGACTAATCAGGACTCGTCGGAGGCGTGTCTATCCCCTCTAGCCAGGGTATTTAAACATACTTCGCCCTGTTGCTCATTGCCCTGTCGTGTTTCTAGCCTGTCTAGTCACACAGTGCTCTGGTGTTTTTCAGTTATCCTTTTGGTTCCGACCCGGCTCGTTTGTCTTACTCTGTTTACCTCTGTTATCCTTGACCCGGCTTGTTACTCGCTTACCTGTCCTCTCGTTCCCTCGACCTCGGCTTGTCTCTGACCATTCTCTATACTCTCCGTACGTTAGTCCGGCCATTCTAAGGTCCGGTATACGTACCCTGTACCTGTTTGTACTTTGCGTGTTGGATCCCTGTCCCGATCCTGACATTACGACAGGGCCAATGGATCCTGCAGGTACAAACAGTCAGGTTGGGTCCTCTGATTCCAGGTTTGACGCCATGGAACACAGAATGGACCAAATGGCCTTAGCACTACAGGCGTTATTATCTCGTGCTAATAACCCACCAGAGGAGACGCGTCCTACTCCAATTTCCTCTGTAAGTTCAGGCCTAGAGGTAGCCACTGTAGGTGCCTCTTCCCGTATTACCCCACCAGTACGCTATGGTGGTTCACCTGAGAAGTGTCGTGGTTTTTTAAACCAGATCAGTATTCACTTTGAATTGCAACCTCGATCCTATCCTACCGATAGGGCAAAGGTTGGATTTATTATCACCTTACTCATTGAGAAAGCTCTGAGATGGGCCAACCCATTATGGGAGAACGATAACCCGTTGGTATATAATTATAATGCCTTTGTAGCTGCCTTTAGAAGAACTTTTGACCCGCCTGGTAGAAAGGTCAATGCAGCCAGATTACTGTTGCGCCTGAGACAGGAGAACCAAACACTAGTGGATTATGCACTAGAGTTCAGGTCTCTGGCGGCAGAAGTCAAGTGGAATGAGCAGGCTTATATGGATGTATTCTTGAACGGGCTATCAGATGTTATCCTTGACGAGGTTGCTACTAGGGAGCTCCCTGAGAATTTAGAGGATTTAATTTCGTTCATTTCTCGTATTGATGAGCGTTTAAGAGAGAGACAGAACACTCGAGAGAGGAACCTGAGACCTGCCTTTAAATTAGCACCCGCATTTCTAAGCCCTGATTCCAATACCCCACTGTTTCCTGAACCTATGCAGATAGGCAATACTCGCCTCTCAGAAGAGGAGAGACAGTACAGGAGAAGGGAGGGATTATGTATGTATTGTGGAGTCAGAGGTCACTTGCGCCTGAATTGTCCCATTCGCTCGGGAAACGCCCGCACCTAAGTTTCTCTAGAGGACAGGCCTTGGGTGTTTCTATTTTGTCCTCTACGCATAATTATAAAGATCACAGGCTTCTGCTACCAGTTTCTTTAACGTGGGAGAAGGGAGTACTAAAGACTATGGCCTTGATAGATTCCGGAGCTGCTGAGAATTTTATCGACCAAGCCTTTGCTACTAAAAACACTATCCCATCCCAGTTAAGAGATACACCCTTGGCCGTTGAGGCCATAGATGGTAGACCGCTACTCGAGCCTGTTATCTCTCGTGAGACTATACCCATTAACCTAACGGTTGGTATCTTACACGAGGAGAACTTATCACTTATGCTCATTTCGTCTCCTTCTGTTCCCATAGTCCTGGGGTACCCATGATTAAAGAGACATAACCCTAATATCGATTGGGAGAGAGGGGAAATACTCTCATGGGGTCAGGGTTGTCAGGAGAGGTGTTTACGCAGGGTATCTCCTTTGGCTGTAATTAACACACCAGACAGTTCTAACCAGTCTACGGGGATACAGATACCTCCTCTGTACCTGGACTTAAAAGCAGTATTCGACAAGAAGAACGCTGATACACTACCTCCACACAGGACATTTGATTGTAAAATTAATCTATTACCTGGTACCATGCCTCCCAGGGGCAATGTATACCCTCTATCTACTAAAGAGAATTCTGTTTTAGAGGATTATATTCAGGAGAATTTAGACAAGGGATTCATTAGGAGATCTTCCTCTCCTGCCGGGGCTGGATTTTTTTTTGTAAAAAAGAAGGATGGTTCACTCAGACCTTGTATCGATTACCGAGGCCTGAATAAAATAACCATCAGAAATGCCTATCCTATCCCCTTCATTACCGAGCTCTTTGATCGGCTAAAGGGCTCTAAAATTTTCACCAAGTTGGACCTCAGAGGGGCATACAACTTGGTGAGAATTCAGCAAGGTCACGAGTGGAAGACAGCGTTTAATACCCGCTATGGTCATTATGAGTACACGGTCATGCCTTTTGGTCTTTGTAATGCACCTGCAGTTTTTCAAGATTTGATTAACGAAGTTCTTAGGGAGTTTCAACATGATTGTGTTATTGTCTACCTGGATGACATACTCATACACTCTAGAGAGATTGAAACCCACCATAGACAAGTCAGAAAGGTGTTACACAAACTTCTGCAACACGGTTTATACTGTAAGTTGGAAAAATGCAGTTTTGACCAGACCCAGATAGACTTTCTTGGATACGTGATTTCTGGGGAAGGCTTTAAAATGGACCCTGACAAACTTCAGTCTATTTTAGATTGGCCATTGCCTAAGGGACTCAAGGCTATTCAGAGGTTTATTGGGTTTTCCAATTATTATAGGCGCTTCATTAAGGGTTATTCTTCTATTATTGCGCCCATTACCAATATGACCAAACAGGGCGCGGATACTAAGACGTGGTCTACTGAAGCTCTCGCTGCTTTCAAGAAACTCAAAGAACTTTTTGCCTCTGCTCCGATATTAGTCCATCCTGATACGACTTTGCCGTTTCTACTCGAGGTCGATGCCTCTGAGACAGGAGTAGGTGCGGTTTTGTCACAAAGATTAGGGGTGGACAAACCATTACACCCCTGTGGTTTTTTTTCCAAGAAACTTTCTGGGCCTGAGAGCAGATATGACATCGGAGACAGGGAACTGTTAGCGGTCATTAAAGCTCTAAAGGAGTGGAGACATTTATTGGAGGGGACCTTACACCCTATTACTATTTTGACGGACCACAAGAACTTGTCCTATATTGGGGAGGCTAAGCGTTTGTCCTCTAGGCAAGCTCGTTGGTCCTTATTCCTGACTCACTTCAATTATGTGCTGACTTACAGACCTGGTTCTAAGAACTCTAAAGCCGATGCTTTATCTCGCCAATATGAACCTTCTACTGTACCTGAACCGGTTCTTTCTTCTATAGTTCCGAAATGCAATATTGTTGCTAATACGAATCTCAGGATTCATTCCCCGTTACTGGCCGAGATCATTAAGCTGAAACATCTAGCACCTAAACAGACTCCTGCGGGTCGACATTTCGTTCCTCCTGCTCTTCAACTGGAACTGTTGCAGTGTTTCCATGACAGCAAAGTGGCGGGACATCCTGGTATTCGCAAGACGTATGCTTTAATCTCTAAAGACTTCTGGTGGCCTGCTTTACGTAGGGATACTAAAGATTTCATCGCTGCATGTGAGGTTTGTACTAAAACCAAACAACCCCATACGCTCCCATGTGGATTCCTGCACCCCTTAGAGGTTCCAGAGAGACCATGGTCCTGTTTGGCCATGGACTTTATTGTCGATCTACCTATCTCTAAAAAACAGACTGTTATCCTCACCGTGGTTGACAGATTCACTAAGATGGCTCACTTCATTCCTCTGCCTAAACTCCCATCTTCTCCCGAATTGGCAGAGATATTCGCTAGGGAGATTTTTCGCCTACATGGGATACCCTCTCAAATTGTATCTGACAGAGGCTTCCAATTTATTTCCAGTTTTTGGAGGTCCTTCTGTTCGCAACTTGGTATCAAATTGAACTTTTCTTCTGCCTATCATCCTCAGTCTAACGGAGCTGCTGAACGTACCAACCAGAAAATTGAACAATATTTACGATGTTTTGTTTCCGAACACCAGGATGATTGGGTCGGTTTGATTCCTTGGGCGGAGTTTGCACACAATAATCTCGTTTGCGATTCTACTCATTCAAGCCCCTTCTTCATGAATTATGGCTTTCATCCGTCTATTCTTCCGTCGGCTTCCCCTTCCCAGGGGGTGCCGTCGGTTGATGTTCATGTTGCCAATTTGAGGAAGTTGTGGGATCAGACTCGACAAATCCTTATGCACAACTCTATGCTCGTTAAGAAACATGCTGATAAACGTAGAAGGGCGGCTCCGGTCTTTGTTCCAGGTGATAGGGTATGGCTGAGCACAAGGAACATCTGTTTAAAAGTGCCTTCCATGAAGTTCGCTCCCCGTTATATTGGACCTTACAGGGTGCTGACTCGTATCAATCCAGTTGCATATCGTCTAGCTCTGCCTACTACCTTACGCATCCCTAACTCATTTCATGTTTCATTGCTGAAACCACTTATATGCAACAGATTTTCCTCCACAACAGCCCCTCCTCGCTCTGTTCAGGTGGAGGGTCAGGAGGAGTATGAGGTTAACTCTATTATTGATTCTCGAATATCCCGGGGGAAGGTACAATACCTGGTCGATTGGAAGGGATATGGTCCTGAGGAGAGGAGTTGGGTACCTCAAGAGGATGTTCATGCTCCTCGTCTCCGCAGGGCGTATCACGCTCGCTTCCCATCTCGTCCCGGTTCCTTCCGCCCGGTGGGCGTATCTGAGAGGGGGGGTACTGTCAGGGTACCTGAGGTCTCTGCCTCCGAGAGAGGTAGAGACTTAAACGTTTATCCGTCCGGACGCCAGGTTTCTCCTGTTCCTCGCGGTCGACCCGGTCACATAAACGCCGGCCGCGAGGGAGTCACTTCCTTATGTAGCATGGCGCCCGGAGACCGACGTCATGACGCCAATCCGGAACGACCTGTCACTCAATCCATTGGAGACTAATCAGGACTCGTCGGAGGCGTGTCTATCCCCTCTAGCCAGGGTATTTAAACATACTTCGCCCTGTTGCTCATTGCCCTGTCGTGGTTCTAGCCTGTCTAGTCACACAGTGCTCTGGTGTTTTTCAGTTATCCTTTTGGTTCCGACCCGGCTCGTTTGTCTTACTCTGTTTACCTCTGTTATCCTTGACCCGGCTTGTTACTCGCTTACCTGTCCTCTCGTTCCCTCGACCTCGGCTTGTCTCTGACCATTCTCTATACTCTCCGTACGTTAGTCCGGCCATTCTAAGGTCCAGTATACGTACCCTGTACCTGTTTGTACTTTGCGTGTTGGATCCCTGTCCCGATCCTGACATTGCCTTGCCCCGGGTGCTGACAACCCACGCTACGCCACTGCTAGGCCATGTCTTGGTACTGGTACTTGTCACATACACATTTACACAGAGAGAACATACTCACTGACAACCACCCAGGATAAGCCCTGGATGGGAGTATAAATAGGGTGACCTTTAAAGGCACCATGCAAACATAGCAGGCAAGCTGTGCTCCCTGTCTCTTCTCCTATACACCCTATACTAAGTCCCCCCATTTGCAATCCTCACCCTCAATCTCTCAACACCAGGATTGTGATGGAGGCAAAGAGCAGTGGCTGGCTCATCTGAATTTTATTTATGAACAAAAATATTTAACTATATTACTTTCAGACAAACTGGATTTCTTCCTCTGTGCTTGTGCACAAGTCTACAAAACGGTAATGATCAAGTAACTGATGTAAAAAATATAAGAGGGGGGTGCCAATTTTTGCACATAGGGTCATAAAGCATAGGGGTGAGTTTTGAGAGTCATTGCATTGTCCTAAATGAAGATTAGGAAACTTTTGACACTTCAGATATTTAGGAAATCCTCTCCCATAACCCTCTTACAGTGAAAATGCTAGCAATGCATCAGGGGATATGTTGTGAATTACATGTGAATTTACAAAGCTTGCCTAATCCTGCCCTAAGTTAAGAGCAATACTACTGGATACTAGCAGTGTTTTTCTGTATTTTTCCCTATTATAGAGGGGAAGGTAGCTAGCTGAGTTCAACTCTAAGAACCCATACAGTCTCATAGAAGGTTTATTAGGCAGAGATGGATTACCCATGAGATGGCATATTCGGTTGGCTAAGGCCTGCCTGGTGGCACCTTGTGTGAGCCTGTAGCTCTGTTCTAAGGGAGCCCTCCTTGTGCTGACAAGGACATAAAAAAAACCGACCCTGCCCGACCCTCTGCAGTCATGGACTAAACACTTGGGCAATCGATCATTGACTGAGGTCTGATGTTTTTGGGGGCCTGCCCATTATTTAGCTGTCAAAAATCAATGGAGGAGTTTAGAGAACTCCCTAAGCGAGTTACAGTTGGGATTGCCAGAGAGAACACAATGGAAGGAAATAGATCAGCTAAGTCTATAGTCTCAGGTTAGCCACACTACACAGGACTGATTTAAATCATCATCCAAGTGCTTTGTTCAAACAGACTCACACCATTCCTTTGCAAGTTGGGTACAGTGATATGTTACCATGATTAGGAATTATCTTCAATGTAACTCCAATGCAATGTTCACAAATAAATTGTTAACATTGACACTTGTCTGTGCCATTTATTTGTCACAACCATTAAATTAAAGGTGATAACTTTCCACAGGAATGGGCAGTCACTTTTATCTGCCATCGTAGTCTTTTTTTTTTTTTTTTTTGACTTTTGTGTAGGTAAAATGACCAGAAATACAAATGCATGATATCTTTCCTTGAAAAGAAGTCTTTATGTAGCAGTAACAACCTCCTCTCTCATTATAAGCTAACATGCAGATGTATTTTCATACTGAAAATATGAACACTTGCCAAGAATAACTCTGGCAATAAGCTTGGATGTTGTAGTAGTAACTTTTCTAATTTAGTCTTCTTCAGAAACTCTGGTCTCTTAACTGGGTCAGAAAGTGCCAAGTTGATATTCTGAGTTCATTAACCGTTCCTGAATAGCTAATGGTGACAATGTTCAGAGGATTCTGTTCAAAATGATTATAGACTCCTATTTCTCACCGTTCCTGAGTTCGTAGAATGACAGCTAAAATGTTCACGTAGTCCAGATTTTTAAAAACAATTTCTTCTTTGCGGATTTTTAGTTAAACTGGTATTTATTCTTCTACTGTAACCTTTACTGACTATTCACTTGACAATTTACTTTATTTAGAACGGCTGCATTGTAAAATTGTCCTTTTCTATTTTATCAGGAAGAATGTACTTGAAAATTCTCCAACATAGATATTGTACTGTTAGCATTGTTGAGCAATGCATTTTTCAGACAAGACAGGAGACCTGTTTTCTCATAGATTTTCTATACATTATTTCTGTTGCAGCTAGGGATTCTGGGTAGGAAGATGCAATTAAGCCTTACAATGATTATATCCAGGCTGCCAGAACCTAAAGGGGATCATTGGAGCCTCATATGTATGTGGATAAACCATTGCTGTTGTGTAGGGTGTATAGATATGCTATCTAATTTTCACTTTGACATACTAGTAACTCACTTTACTATTGCAATTCTTCTATTTTATGCAAACATAGATTACTGTTTTGTGTTCAAATTTTTAAATATCTATGGAAAAATACTGCCATGATTTACTGATTGTGAATTCTTCTTACTTTATGTACAAAAAGAGAACAATACTTGCAAATTAATGCCGTAAGGGAATTGGCTCAGCCAATCAGGATGCTCCAATTGTTTTCAAGTCACTTAGCAGATGTTTAATCACCAAATAAGGATTTCTACTGCCCTAGGTAAAGATCCGTTTTTCTGCCCCATACTGAGTTTCAGTTATTGTCTTTCTGACATGTATCCTACCAGTCAGCAGTGGCAGTGGAAAGACCCTGACTGAATTTCTGAATTTACCCCCACTGTATTTGCAGTCACCTGGGCCTGTAAGGAACAATACTGTCAGCTTAGCACTTCTCAGACTGCCAGGATACCAAAATTCCCATGGCTCGCTGGAGCAGGTGTGCAGCAGGCCACAGGATTGCCTAAGGACTGGCGGGATGGAGTTGAAGCATCTCGCCCGGACGGAGAGAGTCAGGTGGTCAAGGCCTCCATTGCGATTGTCCCTCAGTCCCGTGTGCCAGAGTGAGCTGAGGAGCGGCCAGAGGATGGATGCCTGGAGTGGTGGACCTGGGCAGCCAGCAGATGGAAAATCGATGAGTGGGAGGCAGAGGAGAGCTAAGAGGACCATGCAGGAGCGGGCCCCAACAGGATCCCAAGGTGGCGGAGGTCGGCATGGCAGGAACACGGCCCAAAGATCGTGCAGCCCGCGTGCTTCTTTTCCGGTGTGGGAGGAAGTGACATCATTGCGCAAAGTCAGAAAACGTCAGTCAAGGCATGAACTTCGAGGTGCAGGATGGTAGCTTGTGGCTACTGTTTATCACACCCTGTTTCCAGGAGCGACCGGTGCACAGTCAGGTGTGCCAGCGGGACAGCGTAGAGGAGTCTGTTGACTTTTTAAGGAGAACTGCTGCAGGTGGTGTAGCTCCTGCAGATTTAAGCATATCCAGCTCTGCGATGTTTCAAGAAAGCAGGACCGATGTTCCTAGACAGGAGGACTCCAGGGAGTGTAGAAAGGATGCACCCATGGTTAGACCGGTATCCTATGTAGCAGGAGGCGCGTATGTTGTTTGGGTTTTTGTACAGGTTTTGGATTCCCTTTGTTTATTCTGATGAGCCGCCGTTTGCGGTTAATTTACGGTCGATTTCAGGTAAGGAAGAGATCCTAGGGCAGAAATTAAACAGGGAGGTGTCTTTGGGGCACATGGTGGGCCCGTTCAACGATCTTCTGTTTCATAACTTGCGGGTCGTCCCCCCCCCCCCCACCCCCGGGTTTGGTGCCCAAGAAAGAGCCTGGGACCTTTTGTCTCCTTCACCACCTGTCATACCCGTCCGGGGGGTTGGTGAATGATGATATCGATAGGCAGGTTTCGAGGGTCCGCTATGCCTCTTTTGACAGGGCTCTGGAATTGGTTCGGGAGGCTGTGTTGGAAGCATTACTGGTGAAATCAGACATAGAGTCTGTGTTTCGTCTGCTTCCGATCCACCCGGACTGCTTTCACCTGCTTGGCTGTCAGTTTGAGGGTTCATACTTTAATGACATGTGTTTTCCCATGGGCTGTGCCATTTCCTGCTCATATTTTGAGATGTTTTCAACATTTTTGGAATGGGTGGTGTCCCAGGTGTTGGGTTTTTCATCCTTGACCTACGTGCTGGACGATTTTCTGTTCATTGGCCCGTGAGATACTGGAGTTTGCGTTGTTTTGCTGGCATTGTTTCAGCGGATTACATCATTACATCGGAGTTCAGAGTCCCGGTTGCTGGCAGGAAAACGGTTGGGCCAGTGGACAGGTTGTCTTATCTGAGACGCTTGATATGGGGGTCCTTATCAGAGTCTACGTGAAAGGCTTATAATGTGGTATGAGGTCATTGGTGGGCCTTGGGTAGGGACTAGGACTTTACGTCAGATTCAGGTAGATTTCAATTACGCTGTCCTTGGAGTCTTTGTGTGTCGCAGGTAAGTCTGCCAGGACGGCCAACCGGTGCTTGGGTACATAGTGGCCTGACTGGGGGCTATATCTGTCCAGGGCGTTTGTTGCAGGCGTATTTGTTGGCTCACGAGGGGTTTTGAGGATAATTTCTAGTCCACCAGAATGGGTCGTTTTTGAGTAGATTTCAATTTGCTAGCGTACTGTGGAAGTGTATTGTCAGTATTGGTGGGTACCCCATTTTTTATTCCACGCATTTGTTCTGTATTGGAGCGGCTACTCAGGCCAGCTTGTTGGGGCTCCCGGCAGATGCACTGAAGTGTCTGGAGTACTGGGAATCGGGTTATTTTCTGCTTTATGTTTGGCCGCACTTACTATGATGCTATGTATGCGTGTATAAAATGTCTAACATCTGTTCTTTGTTCTCTGTTATGTCTGGATTTTGGGTCATTCATATGTATACTGGGCAACTAGGAGGGCGGAAGAGAGAGCCCATGGTCACAATTTAGGGTTCCCATAATAGGAGGTTAGGGTATGTTGGCGTGAGTTATGGGGGTAACGTTGGGACCAGTTGTATAGAGAGTGCAAACAGCTTAGTTACTGCGTGTTTGGGCCAATTACTTTAATTTTGCATGCGGGCGGGAATGACATCGGCCGACAATGGTTGTTCGATCTGATTCATGCAATGCGACAATATATAGTGCGCTGTTTTGCGATTTTTCATGACCTTACTCTGATCTGGTCGTAAATAGTGCCTCGCCTTGTATGGAGAATTGGAGGGTATGGGAAGGCGTTGAAACGATGCAGGCCTAAGATCAATGTGACTATTTTGCGCTTTTTTAGGAGGCTTGGCGGAATTGTAATTAGGCACTTCGAGCTGGAAGGGAGAACTCGAATGTTATGACATATACCTCATAGTAGGTCGAAACGTTGCTGTTCTTTTTTGTTTCATTAAAACTGCCTGCGGCTTTAACACCTTGAGTGCCTGGAGAATTTCTTTCATTGCCATGCGAAGGGATGGGGTCTATTTAACACTAATTGGACTGGATATCTTTAATGTAGGGTTACAGTCTGGCATTGATGCTGCGCTGTCTGCGGGGTGGGGAGGGGGGCGCAATGCCGGTTTTTCCCTGGACATCATAGACGGCACAGGGCTGAGTGATAGCTGTGTTGGGCTCTTGGAGCATAAGGGAATAGGGTCTGTTGGGCTCTCACCCAACAGCTGACAGGATTTAAGAATATTTGTTATGGTTTAATAAAAGCTGTGGCTGTTGCCCTTATCCACTTTAAAAAGCTGTCCAGCGTGTTATTGGGGCAACGGTGGGTTGGATATGGGTCAGCAGTCAAGTTTCCCCCTGGACAAATGGGGAAAGGGGAGCATGACTGATGCCCATGATGGGGGCTGGAGTTAGGTGGCAACAATGTTGCAAATATTGGAGGCGTTAATAAAGGAGCGTAGGGGAGGGAACTTACCAGCCAGCATGAGCAGTGGAAAGACCCTGACTGAATTTCCCACCCTCCCTCCTTGGAATTTGTGGTGTGCTTGTGTAGTCTTTTCTTTGTCACAGCTGGCGTTTTTTCCCTGGACAGCTCAATCAAAAGGAAGGAGTATGATGCAAGGTCACCTTGGGGAGACTACAGTCGGCACAGGGCTGATGGCTAGTGATGGCTGTGTTGGGCTCTTGGAGAATAAGAATGTAGAACTGTCTGTTTTGCTCTCACCCAACAGCTTACAGGATTTAAGAATATTTGTTATGGTTTAATAAAAGCTGTGGCCGTTGCCTTTATCCACTTTAAAAGGTGTCCAGCGTGTTATTGGGGCAATGGTGGGTTGGATATGCGTCAGCAGTCATGTACTTACGGCTGGGAATTAAATGGTCAAAATCAAAGAATGGAAGCCAACAGCTTTGGTAACCTTTCAGGTCATGTCTAGCAGTAAAATGACAGCTACTCACATGTAAAATGAAAAGCATTTTATGGGGTAATGTAACACGAACAATACTGGGCGAAGAATGTTGTCGACGCAGTTAAGTGGAACTGGATTGTGTCCTCTCAGCAGAGCTTCCACATTAATATATATGATTAATGATTGATAGAGCTGGCTGGATTTAATATATTTTTTTCCTGGTATTAACTGATATAACAGATTGCTAGGATATTGTATATTTTTATTTGCTTCTTAACTGACAAACACAAGATGCTATGCAAGTGTAGTAAAAGCAAATTAAACTTTTTATTTCCCCTTGATTCCATATTTATAGGCATCTGCTGGCTCCCACAGTTATGTTCTCAAAAATACATTACTCGCTAATGGCTTATTAATAAAATAAATTTGTGCATGCAGCAAACATCATCATTTCATATGCAGATTGCACAGTAGGTGAAAATTATGTCTGTGTAATTTTACTTTCCTGGCCATATCCATGGCAGCACAACAATGGGTAGCTCCTCCCCTATCCCTAATTTAGACAGGAACTAATTAAAATTAAGGGTATAAATATCCCCTCCTACCTCCTCCTCCCTCAGTCTTTTTGTTCCTGTCCTATCCCTATAGGACCAACCTAGTCTATTCAGGACTATAATCAGTTTTTCTTTTTGGCTTACCTGAGGGTCTTTACCTTCTATCCCCAAGGGAGTTCAGCCTCTCTTCCTTGGGAAGCTTCAGTATCCGGCCCTGTGCAAAGGTGTCCCCCTGAAGACACCCCCTTAGTGACCGGGGGTAGACTTGCTGTGACCCTAGGGGTAGCAAGAGAAAATTATGCCAATTAATCTTATT
Source organism: Pelobates fuscus (assembly GCF_036172605.1). Taxonomy (NCBI): domain Eukaryota; kingdom Metazoa; phylum Chordata; class Amphibia; order Anura; family Pelobatidae; genus Pelobates; species Pelobates fuscus. The sequence goes on along the minus strand of NC_086321.1, from coordinate 76,562,968 downwards.
CCCTGCAGTGACCAAGAGGTAGCAGGAAGTGGCAAGAAGACTTCATCCTGAAGGATCCTTATCTTTCTCCATATTGACAGCCCACATGTATGTATACAGACAAATACTTTTTTATTTCAATGTATTTTGTATACTTGTATATGTGGGTTTCCCCTCCTGCCTTAGAATGATTGTTACTTACTTTTTGGGATTTCGTCCGTTTTTCGGCGTCCTGTAGTTTCCTTTGCGCATGTGCGTTCGGCTCGCGCGTGCCCGCTGACCTAGTTACGTGCACGCCGAATTCGCGCATGCGCCCGGTATTGCCATCCATTACAGCGAGCCCGGCTTCCGGGTTGTTGCCGCGCATGCGCTCATGTTACTTTACGGGTCTCCCCGTTCGGAGCATGCGCGAATAGGTAGTGACGTCACGGGTGATGTCATAGGCCTATTTAAGCGCCAAATTCGATTGCGGTCTTTGCCTGGTTGATTTATTGGGTCTAATAAGGTTTCTTCTGTGCGGTATTGCAAGTTTGATTAGTTCTAACGAATTCCGGTTTCTCTTAAGGTAGGCTTTACATCTTAAAGGTGTATACTCATTTTTTTTTAATTCCTTTTCCGCATTAATGATCAATCCTTTTGCCTAGATAATTTCAAATTATACCAATATGGAGAAAGAGAAAAGAAAATCAATATCTTCGGATTCTGACTCTTCTGGATATAAAAATAGGTCACACTCTAAGAGTTTTAGGTAAGCCATGTCTATTTCATTCCTATGTTGTAAGTGTAACAACTAAAACTAAAAGAGAGCTAATATATGATATTTTCCCTGTCATGATAGTTCTACGGGAAAGAAAATGATGAGACCATCCAAGGGAAAGTCTCCAAAAAGGAATCAATGCGAAGCCTGTAATAACAAGCCGTTGGAAGGCAAACGATTATGCGGAGAATGTTTATCGGAAGCAGCCGGAACATCTAATCCTTCATCTGAAATTAAGCAATTCATTAAACAAGCGGTGGCTCAGGGCATTAAAGAAGCGGGTACGAGAACCAAGAGACCCCGGTTACATGACCCTTCTGACTACCAACAAAACCTCTCATCAGACGAATCCATAGATATGGAGTCATATCAGGGTAGTTTCTTATCTTCAGAGGAAGAAGAAACTCAAGCTCCCACTGATTTTCTTGAGCCAGCACAAGTAGATCATCTCATCTACAGAGTCCGCAAATCCTTGAGTTTGAAAGTGACAACCTCGGAACAGTCGACTTCCAATCGTTATTTCTCAGACTTGAGAAAAAAGAGAGCAACCTTTCCTGTGCATGACACTATTAAAGAATTGATTAAGGACGAATGGTCCAATACTGATAAAAAGCTTTCAGCACAAGGCAGAATCTCTCGTCTCTACCCTTTCGACAAGTCTGACTCATGCAATTGGGATAACGCCCCTAAAGTGGATGCTGCGGTGGTTAGGCTGGCAAAACATACCACATTACCAGTCGATGATGCGGGCTCATTTAGGCACCCTATGGATAAAAAGATGGACTTGCACCTGTCAAAAGCGTATGTAGCAGCGGGTACTGGCTTTCATCCTGCCGTAGCCCTTACGTCAGTATCCAGGGCTTTGAAAATATGGATTGAAAATTTAGAAGAAGATATCAGAGATGGGAGAAGCAGATCTTCTCTGTTGGAAAAGCTGAATGATATTAAACTGGCTGTCGACTTTACCTCGGAATCCTCGGTTGATATGGTGAAGGCATTAGCAAGAAACATGGCTCTCTCAGTCTCAGCCAGAAGAGCTTTGTGGCTTAGATCTTGGTCCGCAGACTCATCATCGAAGTCTAGCCTATGTGCCCTTCCCTTTTTTGGAGAAATGCTGTTTGGTAAAAATCTAGACGATTGTATCAAAAGAGCTGCAGAAGGGAAACGTGCTTTTCTCCCACAAGACCGGAAGACCCGTGGATCCTTTCGAGCCAGAAGGTACTCAGAATACCCCTCCTTTCGAGATACCAGATCATATAAACCTGGTAGGGAATATGGTAGATCTATTCCTTGGAGAGGAGGTCATTCTTCCAGCAGAGGAGGTAGATCCAGGGGTTCTTCTTTCCACAAGAAGCCTTTATGACAAAGACATGGGCCAATCTGGGGGAGTAGGTGCCCGTCTACTACTATTCCAAGAGAGATGGATACATTCAGTTCAAGACAGATGGGTATTGGATATAATACAAAGAGGCTATCTTCTGGAGTTTGCCAGATTACCACCACCTCACTCTTTCCAAAGGACAAATTGGCCAGGAAATATAGAAAAAAGAACCACTCTAAAGAAATTTATATCGTCCCTTCAGGAGGATGGAATTATTGTTCGAGTCCCACGGGATCAGCAGACGCAGGGGTTTTACTCCCATATCTTTCTCACCAAAAAATCCACAGGAGGTTGGAGGCCAATTCTCGACTTAAGCAGGTTAAACAAGTTCTTGGACATAAGGAGGTTCAAAATGGAATCCCTTCAATCCATTGTGAAAGCTGTTTTCCCAGGTCAGTGGCTCATGTCGATAGACCTGGCAGATGCGTACTTCCATATTCCCATCGCACTCCAGCATCAAAAATTCCTCAGGTTCGCAGTGGAAGGAGGTCACTTTCAATTCCGTGCTCTCCCTTTCGGGCTAAGCACGGCTCCACGTACTTTCACAAAGGTTCTGGTGGTTCTAATCGCAGAACTCAGAAAAAGGGGAATAGCAATATATCATTACCTGGACGATATATTGATTCTTGCAGAAAACAGAGATATTCTAAACGAACACGGCCTTTTTTGTTTACAGTTTCTTCAGCAGCACGGTTGGAAGATCAACATCTCCAAAAGCAATCTGACCCCATCTCAGAGTATGATATACCTAGGAGCTTCATTCAACACGGCAATAGGTTTGATTCAACTGTCCCCAGAAAGAGGTACGAAAATTATGAGAAAAAGCAAAGACATGTCGGCATACAGTGTTTCCTCAGCAGAGAAAGCTATGAGTCTCCTGGGATCAATGTCTTCCACCATAGGTCTAACGAGATGGGCCCAATGGAGGATGAGGCCTTTTCAAAGGAATTTCCTTTATCAATTCAAAGGGGGGAATCTGTCTCAGCCTATAAGCATCCCTCCTCACGTGCAGAGGTCCTTGAAATGGTGGACACAGAAGAAATCTATCTTCAAAGGTTTTCCTCTAGGAAACATCCCATGGACCATCATAACCACAGACGCCAGCCAATGGGGTTGGGGAGCCCATCTTCAGGACAATTATGTCCAAGGAAGATGGTCCTTTTTGACTGTCAACACTCCTTCGAATGTCCTAGAGCTTCTGGCAGTTTTCAAGGCTCTGAAACACTTCCAACATCTGCTGCTTCACCATTGGGTCAAAATCAGAACAGACAATGCCACGGTAGTGGCATATATAAACCATCAAGGAGGAACCAGGAGTTGCAGAATGATGAGGATTATGAAACCGCTAATGTCCTGGGCACAAGTGAATTTGGAGGGCATCTCTGCAGTACATCTCCCGGGCATTCAGAATTCGGTGGCAGATTTCCTCAGCAGGGTGAGACTAGACCCAGGGGAGTGGAGCCTATCTACCGAAGTATTCCATCAGATTGTGCGGAAATGGGGCCTTCCACAGATAGATCTGATGGCTACAAGCCGCAACAGAAAGGTCAAGAACTTCTTCTCGAGAGTTCCAGATCCTCAAGCAATCGGAAGAGATGCACTATCATGCAGTTGCGAATTCGACCTAGCCTACGCCTTTCCCCCGAAACCTCTAATTTTTCCGCTACTGAGGAGATTACGTCAAGAGAAAGGATCATTGATTCTAATAGCACCTTTTTGGCCACGCAGACCTTGGTTTCCTCTGCTTCTAAGTCTGTGCACAAAAGACCCATGGAGCCTTCCAGCTGTTCCGTTTCTGCTACAACAGGGCCCAATTCTTCATCCAAACCCAGCATCCCTTCTTCTGATGGCTTGGTACTTGAAAGGGAAGGGTTGAAGAATAAAGGGTTTTCAAGAGCAGTAATCGAGACCCTTTTGCAAGCGAGGAAGAAATCCACTTCATCAACTTATTACAGGATCTGGGATGTATTCTCTTCATGGGCCAGTTCAAGGTCTTTGGATATTCTAAATCCTTCGGCCAATGATATATTAGAATTCCTACAATCTGGTTTAGAAAAGGGATTGAGTTATAATACCTTAAAGGTCCATGTTTCAGCCCTCTCGGCTTTGACTAATCACAGATGGGCATTGGATTCTGACATAGCGAGATTTATAACTGCAGTCATGAAGATTAAGCCTCCCATTAAGTCTATTACTCCCCCATGGGATTTACCTCTGGTCCTTAAGGCTCTTAAATCTGTTCCTTTTTAACCCTTGGAGTCTATTGCCCGTCATCTTCTCACTATCAAAACAGTTCTCTTGGTGGCTCTAGCCTCTGGTAGAAGAGTGTCGGATCTTCAGGCTCTTTCGGCGGAAGAACCTTTTATAATTTTTCATAAAGACAGGGTCGTCCTAAGAACTGTCCCTGAATTCCGTCCCAAGGTTACTTCGGAGTTCCATATGAATGAAGAGATAGTACTTCCAGCCTTGTGCTCTAATGAGACGAATGACGGAGAAGACACCGATTTGTTGAATATCGACTTAGTGAGGTGTCTCAGGATTTATGTTCAGAGGTCCTCAGAATGGCGTATTTCCAAAAGTCTTTTTGTGGTCCCCAACGGCTCTAGGAAGGGTTTGCAAGCTTCAAAAGACTCTATCAGTAGATGGATTGTTTCTGCCATAATCCAGTCATATAACGCGTCTAATACGAAAATTCCTATAGGTTTGAAAGCGCACTCTACGCGTTCTCTCTCCTCTTCCTGGGCAGCTGCTGCTAAAGTGTCTACTGAACTGATTTGTAAGGCTGCCACTTGGTCGTCTTCTAACACTTTTATCAGACATTATTGTTTAGACGTCAGGGCTGGTAAATATGATGCATTTGGCAGATCTGTTCTCTCTGCAACAAATAATTGATTGACCTCTTATATTGTTCATCACGTGTGAATTTTGGTGATAATACACTTGCATTATATAATATTTTGTCTGAGTTTTTATTTCCCTCCCTTGGTTTTATGCTTGGGTATTACCCATTGTTGTGCTGCCATGGATATGGCCAGGAAAGAGTAAAATTTACTCATACTTACCGTAATTTTCTTTTCCTGGTCATAGGCCATGGCAGCACATTGATCCCGCCCGGGAATATTGCTGTTAACAAGACTGAGGGAGGAGGAGGTAGGAGGGGATATTTATACCCTTAATTTTAATTAGTTCCTGTCTAAATTAGGGATAGGGGAGGAGCTACCCATTGTTGTGCTGCCATGGCCTATGACCAGGAAAAGAAAATTACGGTAAGTATGAGTAAATTTTACTCTATTTCTGTTTTAGGGAACTCCCAAGAAATGAGCCAGGATTCCATAAATGAAAATGAACGCTGAGTAAATGCTAGCTTTAAATAATCCAGTGCTATGTGACATTTCAGTAATATATATATATATATATATATATAATGTGCACAAATACTTGGATTACTGATCTTTCCTGAAAAAGGTAAAAAGCTGTGATCACATTGATGTAACTGGTATAATCATCTTCAGTCAATATAGAAGTAAAGGAAAACAAAAGAGTCTTTCATCAATGTATCAATGTATAGTGGAAAGTTCTACTTGAACAAGTTTCACAGCAATATTCACTAAAGTGAGAATTCAAAGTGAATTCAATGTGGATTTCTAGTTTAAGGCCAAAGTAACTGAACTAGAAGAATAATTAAAGTTTGAGAATTTTTCCAGTGCAGCTATTTTGACATTAAAGGGACACTATAGTCACCAGAACAACTACAGCTTATTGTATTTGTTCTGGTGAGGAGACTTTTTGCTGTACACACTGTCTTTTCAGAGTGTTTACATTACAGCCTAGTGATAACTCCACTGCCCACTCCTCAGATGGCTACTATAGGTGCTTCCTAGGGCAGTGCTGCACAGTGAATTGCACTGCCATTCTGTGTCTCCACTCTCTGCATGCAGACACTGCGCTGAACTTTCCTTATAGAGATGCATTGATTCAATTAATCTCTATGAGGAGATGCTGATTGGCCAGGGCTGTGTTTGACTAGTGCTGGCTCTGCCCCTAATCTGCATCCTTCACAGTATCAGCCAATCTTATGGGAAAGCATTGTGATTGGTTCAGACCACCACTTCGGATATCAGCAGACAGAGGCAGTTTAACCTCTTAAGGACCAAACTTCTGGAATAAAAGGGAATCATGACTTGAATACAAGTAAGATTTTACTATATTTAGAGAGGGAAGGAGGGTCGGGGGGGGGGGGGGGAGTGGTTGATGGTGGTTTCAACACTATAGGGTCAGAAATACATGTTTGTGTTTCTGACCCTATAGTGTTCCATTAACTTGAATTCTCACTTTAGTGAATAACCCGGTTAGTCTCTTGAGAACTCCAAAACACACAAGTAATACTTACCAGTTAGATAAATCTCATGACAGCAGCATTTCCATCCATCTGCTAACGTCACCTTTTCACCAGGATAGTGCCCAATGTCAATAGGCATAGACTGGAACTACGACCAACAGCACTCAGAGTTCAAGTCTAGAGACAATAAAATAACCAGAAACACTGCAAAGCAGGTAACGTTTGTGAACCAAATGGAACCTGGAATAGAGAACAAGGCATACGCGAGGCACAAACTCAGTGAATATACTGCAGGAACCCTGACTGTCTTCATATTCCTGTATTGGTGGAAAATTTAAATAATCATAGAGAGGAACTGCCAATCACAGAATCCAAGTGGTACAGGAGATGTGTAGCCAGGATGTGCAGAGGATGCTTTAATTACTTTCTTTTACCAGGACACCTGGATCCAGCAACCCTATATTCACCACTGCTTATGAGGCTAAATGAAAAACAATTGTGTTAATTGGAGTTGTTTTGGTGTTAATTTGCTTTTATGTGGATTGCATTTCCAAGAATAATATATTTTCCCCTAAAAATTGCACTAGTAAGTGCTATTGTTAAAATCAAAATGACCCTTTTAGATGCATTACGTGTCACTGTATTCCGCGTATCTACAGTTCATCTGATTCCCTGTTATGTCAAGTAAATGGATTTAAATTGATGTAAGATTGCGGCTATGCACCTGGAATTCAATCACTGTGCAGTTATACAGTGACTTCCTAATCTTGCTGCAGAAAGCATAGCCGAAATCAGCTATTATTGATTCTAGCTGGTGTACAAACTGTATTGATTTTCTTTGCAGAACTATCAATGCATTACACAAATGCGGCAATTACACCACCCAATGTTTTACATTTTTGTTTTTCTATGCTCTTTTAGCTACAATAATTAAATCCACGGGTTCACCACTGATCGTTTGTATAAAACATTACAATACTTCCGATGTAGTTGCAGGAAGATTGATGGAACGAATCAGTGAAGTGTTGTAATATTAATTTACAAAATCGAAACATACTGCGGACAAAGCTGAGAAATCAGTTGGCTTCCTTGTTTTCTGCAAAACAAAATACATCATGCGTTCTCTGTATCACAAACGGCATTCATCGTTCTCATGTAAAGCAGATACAATGTCACTGAAAATGAAAAAGAAAACTACAATAGATAATGAACAATGCAAACTAACCATTCCCTATCCATCACGGAGGGCTGAAAACCATGCATCAAACCCGAATGATTCAGCAACTTACTGATTTGTTTTTCAAGAGAATGCCGTAGTCTAGCCAGGAGTGGCTTCAGTGTGCTATCTGGGGAGTGTGAAACTGTAATTTGGCATTAAGTAGCTATCACTGAATTAAGTGCACCATGCCAATAACAGATACCCTTCATTCTCCTTCCACAATAGTCTCTATGGTCCTTTGTCTCTTTCCGACAATAGTCTATTACTTATGAGCTCTTTAAGGCACTCGTTGTTGGGAATAATACACTTTGCCTATACTGACCCAAGGCTCAAGCTACAGATCACATGATGTTCAGTCTGTTTGAAATTGGTTACCATGACAGCTATTTGCAATAATATACTTTATCTATATCTAATGCTTAGTGAATATACCCCAAGACAATTAAGAGCTGTAGAACATCATGTAACAAGTAATAGTTGTTAAATGCTGTAGAACATCATGTATCAAGTGTTATAACCTGTATTGTTCTGTCTGTCTGCCTTATTTCCTGTTTTTCCCTCTTTGATCATAACTGCATAGTAATGTGTAATTTAGAACTGAGTAGTAAATATATTTAATTCGTAGTGCGCATGTATATTAGTTTGAAGTGTGTAGTTATAGTGAAACTTAGCTTTGAGCAAGGCCCGAACATGACGACACACCTGCAAACTTGCTATAGGTTAAGATGTTAAGATAAGATAAATGATTTTATTAGGATTGGATAATGCTTATAACGACCACCCCTGTTTCCTGCTGTATAAAACCTGTTACACGGCTCATTAAAGGCTGAGAAGTCACTTTGAACCTTACCTTGTCTTGTATCGTTCATTGGGGGTTCCTCACCAGCTGATTTGGGGATGAGGAGAAATACAGAGAGTTGCAAATTGATTAAAAAAAAGACCATGGCAAGGGAAAATGCCTGACAGAGAAAATTCCTCACTATCAAATGGGGGCTCGTCTGGACCCGAAAGAGAATAGTTGGTGAGTACATGAAAATTCCTCACTATCACTCGTATAAATGTGAGTTATATTCATCTGGAGCTCTGTGATGCACTCATTCACAAGGCTCATATCAGTGAGTTTTATTGTAGTGGCATTCTTTGATATACTGATATATACTGTAAATTGCTGTGAATTGTATTTCTCTATGATGCATTCATATGTATGGCATATTACCGTGTGTTTTATTGCCCTGGGTTTTGTGGGCTGTGGAGCTTTGCATATACTCTGCAGGTTATTTTCAACCATACTGTGCAAGAGCTTTTCAGCAGGGCAGCGCAAATACAAGCCAATAATCTCAGTAGGTGTACTTGCCTTGGTGCCTCGCCCCATACCCACCACTTTCCTCCCAATTTGTGGCTATAATCATAAAAATCAGATGGCCATCCCATAACACAAACTGGCTTTGTTAAGCTTGTGATAACGCATACAACATATCGAGATCAAAAGTAATTGTAAGTGTAAAAAAAAATTACAAAAAATATTCAACTGGCCATATCATAAATGCTTAAAAAGAGGCAGAAAATAACAAGCATGTTGATATGACACTCAATATGTATCCATACTTACCATAATTTTCCTTTCTGCTCATGGGTTATTCTTCTTACCATTTACTGGATAGGAAATAGATTTAACAAACATCCTCACTTTAACCCCTTAAGGACCAAACTTCTGGAATAAAATCATGACATGTCACACACGTCATGTGTCCTTAAGGGGTTAAACCCCAATTTCAGTATCCAGTGTCTGCTCAGATGCTGCTCACGTGGCCATAGAGCTGCCATGACAACTAACCAGGAAAGTAAAATTAATTTGAATGTAAAGACATTTTTCCTTTTTCCAGGTCATGACCATGGCAGCTCTACTATGGGTGAACATCAAGCTTAAAAGCTTAAGGGTGGAAAAAGAAACAGCTAAGGAGAATAGTAAAAAACATTACTTAAGAGCATGATAATCTGAATTCAGGACCCCAGAAGGATGGAGACTAACACATGCCGTCACATAAGTCTTAGAAAGTCTAGGGTTCATACATGTCTCCATAGGAACCCTCAGTGAACCACATTATCAATGGACAGACAGTGGCTTGTTAGAACCTTATCACAGAGCATCTACCTTGAGGGCAGAAACCCAAACTGATGCCTTGATGTGGGTGTAGACATGAGGCATTTCCCTGGAGAGATACTGTCTTTTTCTGATATGGTTTATTCCTTTACAATGATATCCTGGACTCCCGCATAGGAAAGTTAGACTTATTTTTCTTGAGGCTGATGAAATCTCTGTTGGTGACTATCTCCACTGAAACTGTATCCCTAAGGATCTGGAACATTGTGACAGGCAACATGTATTTCTCCACCTTATTTTTACCCATCCAATCTGGAGGGGAGAACAAATCCGTGTGTGCAGAAAGAAATGCAAAAGACCCACAGTAAGCCGCACAATAAAATTGAAAACATAAAACATTCCATGTCCCTCTGAAGTAGATAGAAACACATTCCAGGAGGTAAGGAAGAGGTTCCTCAAAGTAGCACAATAACGTTTAAATTATTTCTTTCAATTTTTTCTTTTCCTTATCCCCCTTGTAGCTAAACGATTTTACTTATTTCTTCTGCTGAATCTCAATACCTTGGGCAGCTATTCTGCCCATGATGTCTACTGTTTGCCATTCTGTGAGATTCCTTTGACTGATGAATTGTGGCTGCTTATCAACTGAAGAGGGACTCTGCCTAAGCTCCACTCAAAAATTGCCAATGATTACGCTGTACATGATAAAAAGTAGTTTAGTTTACAAAAACAAACTAATGTGAATTATTAAAAAAGCAAGGAGAAATAGTGGGAGAGAAAAGGATTAATTCAAAAACAAAATCTGCAAAGTGACAAAAAAAATAATTTCCTGTACAATGGAATAAATAAAAAGAACTAACCCATAGTAATGTTTTTTTTATAGCTATAACATGAGAAATATATTTATATTGGGAATACATAATGTTAGAATATACAAATTATATATTAATATATGGCAGTAGAAGTTTATGATCCATGAACTGAGAATTACTTGCTTTCTTGCATTAGTCTAACATAGAATTCCCTCTTCATCCATATTCTAATAATAGATTGAGGGAATCTAATAAAAACACAGAAAAGTAAGATTGTATTTTTTATGCCTTGATGGGACACATTGATCCAACATTCACTTTCTTTGTTGAAAAAGTACATGAACATCTAGGATAATCAGGCTCAGTTAAGGGGGTAATTTGTGTCAGATGTTCAATCGATGAGATGATGATCTAGTGGGAGTCATACTGTACATAAAAGTTTAATTTTCATCATCACAGTCTAATCTTCACGACACAGGTTTGTTAAGTGGATCATGAATCATGCTCCGATCAAAAGAGATTTCTGAAGATCTGAGAATAATTATTGTTAATAATCACGAGTCAGAAGAATGTTGTTCAGAATCATTGCTGTTCAATGATTTCCAGATATTCTAAAGTTCTAAAGAAGAACGTCAGAGGAACCAATTTCAGTGAATGATCCTAAACACGAAAAGTCGTATAGCTCTGAATGATTAAAGCAAAACAAATTGCCCAATCAAGTCCTTTTTTAATATAATGCATTTCTGTATTATAATAAGAAAATAGTCAGTAAGAGAGCTCAGAAATATTGATGAAATAAATAAGTTTCTGTAAATATACAGAAAAAATATTCCTGGAAAAGCTTGTCACTCTACAGTTAATAGGTACAGTTTGTTTAAGATTATGCTTTGGTGCAACCAGAGCTCATTATATGTATGTATATGTGGTATACTTGTAGTTTAATTACCAATCTAAATGTATAATAAATGACCAATGCAGTGGTGTAAGATGTGTGGGTTACTGTTTAGTGAAATGCAGCGACTAGGAGGACTTTTTAATACTAAGGTAGGAGTGAAATATTGTTCCATTGCTTCCTGATCAGGAATGGTGCAAGACGTTTTGGCTACCCAGGCAAAGATGCATTTTGCCAATCCCTTCCTTCACACATTTCACACTCTTCTCCACTGTGACTGTGTCAGCCCTCACACAGATTTCATGAGTGCTGTGCCCAGCATGAGCCGCACAATTGTGACATTGTGTCTGAGATTAGTGCAATTTACAGTACCTGTCACCCGCCCTCGTTAAAGTTGTATCAGCTGCTGCTCAGGGATATAAGTACTACTAATCTAAGGCAGACCAGGATGTGCATCTCATGCTTTTGGTCGAGATTAGGATCCCCGAAGTGCAATGGTGATCCGTGCCTTAATCCCTGTTGATTACATGACATAATTGCACTAATAACGTTATCGTCCGTACAGCATGGAGTTTGAAACATGCAAAGTATGTATGTATGTATAAATATGCATATATGAATATACAATATGTGTACTGTATAGGCATCGGTTGAAATATTAGCTGTGTTCATCCAATGCTTGAGTGCTGTCAAGTCTAAAGCATTCTTCATATTAAAAAAATAACAATGCTTTGTATAGCTTAACCAACCAGCCTGAGGCCGGCTCGTTGATCGTCATGGGAAATGTGATTTATTAATATCTGTAATGCTAAAATTGCCCATTACTTCCCAAGGAAAAGTATCTTCAAAATTCATGAATGAGTTACAGTTTACATGTCTTAATACATCTTATATATCTAAAATCTACATTGCATGTTCTTTATTTCCCTTTACAATAATTAATTCCCTTCCAAGACGATATAAACCCTTGTATGCGGCTATTTATTCATGGTAAATTTTAGCTGTATACGCTAATAAGCCACAACTTTAAAACCACCTGACTAATATTATATAGGCCTCCCTCATGCTGCCAAAACAGCTCTGATGCATTGAGGCATTGACTCCACAAGACCTCTGAATGTGGCCTGTGGTATCTGGCATCAAGACATTAGGAGCAGATCCTTTAAGTCCTGTAAGTTGCGAGGTGGGGCCTCCATAGATCGGATTTGTTGTTCAGCACATCTCACAGACGCTTAATTGGATTGAGATCTAGGGAATTTGGAGGCCAAGGTAAACTTTTTGTAATTTTTCTCAAACCATTTTGCGGTGTGGCATGTCGTATTATCCTGCTAAAGGAGCCACTGTCATCAGGGAACTCCACTGCTATTAACATTAGTTACTCCACTGCTATTAATTCAGTAGCTGTATTAGAGGAAGCTGTTACTTCTAACAGCCGAGCTAACAGCCCCCCTAGTACGGGTGGGAATCAAAATGTAAGGAAGGCAAGACAGGTTTTGGTGGTAGGGGACTCTATCATTAGGAGAGCAGATAGGGCAATCTGCCACTCTGATCGGCTCAACCGGACAGTTTGCTGTCTCCCGGGTGCTCGGGTCCGGCATGTTGCTGATAGAGTGGATGGATTATTGGGAGGGGCTGGGGATGACCCAGCGGTCATGGTCCATGTTGGTACCAATGACAAAGTAAGAGGAAGATGGAAGGTCCTAAAGAATGATTTCAGGGAATTAGGTAGCAAATTTAAGAAAAGGACCTCCAAGGTGGTATTCTCTGAGATATTACCTGTGCCACGCGCTACAGTGGAAAGGCAGCGGGAGATTAGAGAGGTTAATGCGTGGCTGAAGTCTTGGTGCAGGAAGGAGGGTTTTGGGTTTTTAGAGCACTGGGCCGACTTTGCGATTGGGTACAACCTTTATAGTAGTGATGGATTGCACCTAAACGGGAGAGGGTCTGCAGTGCTGGGGGATAGGATGGCTAGAAGGTTGGAGGAGATTTTAAACTAGTAGTAGGGGGGGAGGTTCATAGCAATTTACAAAATGGAGATAGGACAGAAAGGAAATGGGCTTTAGAACAGTACAAGGAGGGTGGAGACGGGGGGAGGGTCAAGCTCAGAACAGAGAAGCTATGTAATGTTGATAATTCACAAAATATACAAGTGATGCATGATATTAAATGTATGCTTACTAATGCAAGGAGCCTAAATAACAAAATTGGGGAACTAGAGGCATTAGCATACACTAAACAATATGATATAATAGGCATAACTGAAACATGGTGGGATGAGACACATGACTGGGCAGTTAACTTAAATGGGTACATGTTATTTAGGAAGGATAGGCAAAACAAGAAGGGTGGTGGGGTATGTTTGTATGTCAACCATGATTTAAAGCCAAATCTTAAGCAAATGGAATGTGATGAGGAAAATGTGGAGGCTTTATGGGTAAATATCTGCTTGGGGGAAAATAAGGGAAACCAACTATTGGTTGGGATATGTTATAAACCACCTAATGTTAATATTGACGAGGAACAACAGCTGTTTGAGCAAATTGAGAAAGCTGCAAATCTGGGTAACACTTTAATTATTGGAGATTTTAATTACCCGGACATAAATTGGGACAGAGGTACTAGTAGCTCAGCAAAGGGAATTAGGTTTTTAAACTTGTTAAATGACACCTTCATGTCACAACTAGTACAAGCACCAACTAGAATGGACGCTTGTCTGGACCTGGTTTTAACAAACAACATTGATCTTTTGACCAACATTCAAGTAGGTGAGCACTTGGGAAATAGTGATCACAATATAGTGTCCTTTGAAATAAACTCAAAAAGACAAAAGCACATGGGGTATACTAAAACATATAATTTTAAAAAGGCCAATTTCAATAAGTTAAGGGAAGCTTTACAATATATTGACTGGCATAAACTATTTAGTGAAAAGAACACTGAGGATAAATGGATCATCTTCCAACAAATATTAGAAAGGTACATTTCTCAGTATGTACCATTGGGAAATAAATATAAAATAAACAAATTAAAACCAATGTGGCTTACTAGAAAAGTAAAACAAGAGATTAAAAATAAGAAAAGGGCATTTAAAGCATTTAAATCGGACAAATCAGATGCATCTTATAAAAGATATAAGGAAGCAAATAATGCATGCAAAAAGGCAATTAGACTTGCTAAACTTCAAAATGAAAAAATGATAGCTAAAGAGAGCAAAACCAACCCTAAAGCATTTTTTAAGTACATAAATTCTAAAAAACCCAAAAATGAAAGTGTAGCTACACTAAAAACTGAAACGGGGTGTTAGTCAATGAAGACCAGGAAAAGGCAGGAATTTTAGATAACTATTTCTCCTCTGTATATATTAAGGAAGAACCCATGGCAATAGATGTGCAAATGATTGCTACTAAAAACTTGCAGAATAATTGTAATTGGTTAACTCAAGACAAGGTTCTGCAGCAACTAAAGAAAGTTAATATAAACAAAGCTCCAGGGCCTGACGGTATCCATCCACGTGTACTTAAGGAACTAAGTGTAGAAATAAGTGAACCTCTGTTTTTAATCTTTCAAGATTCTTTTCTTTCAGGAAGTGTTCCGGAGGATTGGAGGAAGGCAGATGTTGTTCCTATATTCAAAAAGGGTTCAAAATCCTTGCCTGGAAATTATAGACCTGTGAGCTTAACTTCTGTGGCTGGTAAAATATTTGAAAGGTTATTAAGGGATTATATTCAAGAATTCCTTGAGAAGAACATGGTTATCAGCAAAAATCAGCACGGTTTTATGAAGCACAGGTCGTGTCAAACTAACTTGATTGCATTCTACGAAGAAGTAAGTAGAAGTATAGATCAGGGTGTTGCAGTGGATGTGATCTATTTGGACTTTGCCAAGGCATTTGATACAGTTCCACACAGAAGATTAGTGTTCAAACTCAAGGAAATCGGTCTAAATGAAAATGCTTGTTCTTGGGTAGAACATTGGCTTAAAAACAGAGTACAAAGAGTTGTCGTTAATGGTAAATTTTCAAACTGGACAGAGGTGGCAAGTGGTGTCCCTCAGGGGTCTGTTCTGGGACCCCTTCTATTTAACATGTTTATAAATGATCTTGAAGACAGCATTGAAAGTCATGTTTCAGTGTTTGCAGATGACACAAAACTTTGTAAAATAATACAATGTGAGCAAGATATTACTTTGCTGCAGAGGGATTTAGATAGACTGGAGGACTGGGCACTCAAATGGCAGATGAAATTTAATGTTGAAAAATGCAAAGTTATGCACTTCGGCGTAAAGAATACACAAGCAACGTATACCCTTAATGGAAGCGAATTAGGGATAACAACACACGAAAAGGACTTGGGAATTGTTATAGACAACAAACTATGCAACAATGTGCAATGTCAATCAGCAGTGGCAAAGGCCAGTAGGGTAGTGTCATGCATGAAAAAGGGCATTCATTCTCGGGACGAGAATATCATTTTGCCTCTTTATAAATCACTGGTAAGACCACACCTTGAATATGCTGTGCAATTTTGGGCACCTGTTCTAAAGAAGGATATTATGGCACTAGAAAAAGTGCAGAGGCGGGCTACAAAATTAATAAAAGGAATGGAACATATCAGCTATGAAGAAAGGTTAACAAATTTAAACCTATTTAGTTTAGAAAAACGTCGCCTGAGAGGGGATATGATAACATTATACAAATATATTCGAGGCCAATACAAACCATTGTGTGGAAATCTATTCACAAACAGGACTTTACATAGGACACGAGGTCATGCGTTTAGACTAGAAGAAAGAAGATTTCGTCTAAGGCAAAGGAAAGGTTTTTTTACTGTAAGAACAATCAGGATGTGGAATTCTCTGTCTGAAGAAGTGGTTTTATCAGAGTCCATACAGATGTTCAAACAGCTACTAGATGCATACTTGCAAAAACAGAATATTCAAGGATATAATATTTCAATGTAGGGTAATAACTGCTTGATCCAAGGATAAATCTGACTGCCATTCTGGGGTCAAGAAGGAATTCTTTTCCTAGCTTGTTGCAAAATTGGAAGTGCTTCAAACTGTTTTTTTTTTTTCTCTTATGCCTTCTTTTGGATCAACAGCAAAAAACATATGTGAGGAAGGCTGAACTTGATGGACGCAAGTCTCTTTTCAGCTATGTAACTATGTAACTATGTAACATGGTCTGCACCAAACTCTAGGTAGGAGGTACGTATCAAAGTAACATCCACATGAATGTCAGGACCCAAGCAGGACACAAAATAACAGAAAAGTGTGCTGCCTCCACCATCCTTCCTTCTTCCCATAGGGCATCCAGCAGAAATGTCTTCCCCAGGTAAATTACACACATTAATACAGCCATCCAGCTGATCTAAAAGAAAATGTCATTCACCATACCTTTTTCCACTCTGATGCTTATTCTGATGATTATGTCCCCTTGAATACCTTTTTGGAGGTGGACAAGGGTCATCATGGGAACTCTGACCGATCTGGAGCATATGGAGCATACTGTGGTGTACTGTGTGTTCTGACATCTTTCCATCATGGCCAGCAATAAGTCTGTCAGCACTTTGAGCTACAGTAGTTCTTCTGTGTAATTGGACCAGGCAGTCTAGCCTTCACTTCCAACATGCTTAAATAGCCTTGAAGCCAGTTCACCAGTTGTCCTTCATTGCACCACTTTTAGTAGGTACTAACCACTGCATAATGGAACACCCAACAAGACTTACCATTTTGGAGATGCTCTGAACCAGCCATCTAGTTAGATTAAAAACAAAAGAAGGAAGGTGTGTAGAAGAGGATAATGGTCTAGCTGACTGCCTCAATTAATATTTTTGTTCAGTATCTACAGCTGAAAATGAAGAAAAGGGACTTCAGTTAGGAAAAATGACAAATTAATAATTTGTTACATGTTAGTTTACAGAGGAAGAGGTTCCATTTCAACTGTCAAAAGCAAAGACAAACAAGTCGATGGGGCCTGATAGGATACACCCAAAGTTATTAAAAGAGCTTCATGGTGTACTAGCAAAACCATTAACGGGTTTATTTAACCAATCATTGTTAACATGAGTGGTCCCAGAAGACTGGAAATTAACGCATGTTGTGCCCATTTACAAGAAAGGTAGTAGGGAGGAGTCAGGCAACTATAGGTCAGTAAACCGTACTTCAGTAGTGGGGAAAGTGATGGAAACTTTGTTAAAGGATAGGATTGTTGAACATCTAAAATCACATGGATTTCAAGATCAGAGACAACATGGGTTTACTCCAGGATTAGGTAACTACAATAATAGATCAGGGTGGTGCAGTAGACATTGTTTAGCTAGATTTCAGTAAGGCTTTTGACACTGTTCCACAAAAAAAGGCTCATTAATAAACTACAATCTTTAAGTTTAGGTGTCACAATGTAATACCCCAACCAGTGGTGTATCTTGGTTTTGTGCTGCCCTAGGCAGGACAAAACTCAGACACCCCCCCCGCGCGCGCGCGCGCCATCCCCACCCAACCCTTCCCCCCTGCCCCGCCTTCTAAATACACACACATTCACTGACAGATACGCATACACTAGCTAACAGACACACACAGTCGGACACACACACACACTAACAAACACACATAGTCGGACACACACACTAACAAACACACACAGTCGGACACACACACACTAACAAACACACACAGTGAGACACACACACTAACAAACACACACAGTCGGACACACACACTAACAAACACACACAGTCGGGGACACACACACTAACAAACACACACAGTCGGACACACACACTAACAAACACACACAGTCGGACACACACACACTAACAGACACACACAGTGAGACACACACACTAACAAACACACACAGTCTGACACACACACTAACAAACACACACAGTCGGACACACACACACTAACAGACACACACAGTGAGACACACACACTAACAGACACACACACTAACAGACACACACTGTCGGACACACAGTCAGACACACACAGTCAGACACACACACACACACTAACACACACAGTCACAGACACACACTAACAGACACACACACACACACACTAACACACACACTAACAGACACACACACACACACAGACACACACACACACACACACAGACACACACACACACAGACACACACACACTAACAGACACACACACATACACACTATCAGACACACACAGTCAGAGAGACACACACACACTCACATTAACAATTTTTTTTTTTTATTTACTCCCCCCCCCCTTACCTTTGGGAATGCTGGGGGTGGGGGGGGTTCTCCCATTCCCTGGTGGTCCAGTGGCTGCAGGACGGCACTGGCAGGCAGGCTGGGCGGCCGGCGAGGGAGCTCTTGCCCTGAGCGCTCTGCTCAGCTCCCTCGCGCGCCGCCCGCAGAGTGAGGCTGAGAGGCGGAGCCGGAATATGACGTCATATTCCGGCTCCCAGTCTCACTCTGCGGGCGGCACGCGAGGGAGCTGAGCAGAGAGCTCAGGGGAAGAGCTCCCTCGCCGGCCGCCCAGCAACCAGCAACCAGCCCAGCATGTCTGTTAGCCGCAAGGCTAACAAGACATTTGCCTTGGGCATTTGGGGGCGGCGTTTTTTGCCGCCCCCTGGAAAATGCCGCCCAAGGCAAATGCCTTGTTTGCCTCGCGGCTAATACGCCCCTGACCCCAACACGCAGAGTTTAGGATAGCAAAGGACAAAACAAGGATATAACGTATTACTGGGCCTTAGAATGGCCGGGCTAAACATCAGACAGAGATAAAGCGTAATCAGAGACACAGTCAGGGTAACGGAGAGACAGTAAAAATGAGAACAAGCCAGAGTCAGGTACACAGTAATCAGACGGGCAAACAAGCCAGGAAACAGTGAAGGATAAACTCAGAGTCAGGAACAAAGCCAAGGTCAACACCAGAATAAACACAATAGATCAAGGAACGTACAAAAGGGTTCTGAAACAGAAGCCACGAGAGGGCAAAGTGGATAGGGCTAGAGAAGTTTGAAGAGCCTTTAATTAACATTTGCTTGGCCCATGTCATTCGAAGCAAGGTCTAGTTACCAGTGGGGTACCTCAGGGATCTGTACTTGGACCCATTCTCTTTAATATTTGTATTAGTGATATTGCAGAAGGTCTTGATGGTAAGGTATGTCTTTTTTTCTGATGATACTAAAATTTGCAACAGGGTTGATGTTCCAGAAGGGATAAGCCAAATGGCAAATTATTTAGGTAAATTAGAAAAATGGTCAGAGCTGTGGCAACTGACATTTAATGTGGATAAGTGCAAGATAATGCATCTTGGACGTAAAAACCCAAGGGCAGAGTATAAAATATTTGATACCCTACTAACTCACTCAAAGGTAGGAAGACAATGTAATAAAGGCAGCAGGAAATGCTAGCAGAATGCTTGGCTGTATACAGAGAGGTATTAGCAGTAGAAATAGAGATGCGCTCTTGCCATTGTACAGAACACTGGCGAGACCTCACTTGGAGTATTGTATGCAGTACTGGAGACTGTAGCTTCAGAAGGATATTGATACTTTAGAGAGAGTTCAGATTAGGCCTACTAAACTGGTTCATGGATTGCAACTTACAAGGAAAGGTTAACATGTTGTGAGGAACTGACTCTGCTGGGTTTCGAACCCTGGTTTACATGCTGCTAAACCTCTTCCTTACCAGTACACCAGCCTGCCTTTTGCAAATGTACCTGAGATCTGGTATCCTTGACTCTACAGCATTGGTATCAGTGACAAGTCTCTTCAGCTGTGTCTGGTCATGTGTCTGGTTCTTGTCCTATAAAAGCCACTTCCTGTCTCTGTACCTTTGCCAGATTATTGTGGTTCCTGTACTCTCTAATCAAGCTTGTTCCTGTTTCGCCTACCTGTTGCTGATTTTGGACCGTTTTGACTTTGCTGCTTCTCCTTCCCACTGACCTCGGCTTGCCTCACTACGATTATCATCTCTTTGTTCCAGTCTCCCATCTCTGCTTAAGACCAGAAGGCCACTCAAGGCTCAGGGGCTCAACCACCTGGGTAACGAGTGGCTACCTCTGGCAGAAAACATTGCTGATCTGGCTACTGGACTCCAAAACTTTGTAACATCAATATCATTACACATGTATAGCTTGGAGGAAAGAGGAGACAGGGGGGATATGATAGAAACATTTAAATACATAAAGGAAATCAATCACAGTAAAGGAGGAGACTATATTTAACCCCTTAAGGACCAAACTTCTGGAATAAAAGGGAATCATGACATGTCACACATGTCATGTGTCCTAAAGCGGTTAAAAGAAGAAAAACTACCACAACAAGAGGACATTGTCTTAAATTAGAGGGGCAAAGGTTTAAAAATAATTTCAGGAAGTATTACTTTACAGAGAAGGTAGTGGATGCATGGAATAGCCTACCAGCTGAAGTGGTAGAGGTTAACACAATGAGGGAGTTTAAGCATGCATGGAAAAGGCATAAGGCTATCATAGACTTAAAGGGAAACTCCAGTGCCAGAAAAACGATCCGTTTTTCTGGCACTGGAGGGTCCCTCTCCCTCCCACCCCCCAATCCCCGGTTACTGAAGGGGTGAAAACCCCTTCAGTCACTTACCTGGGACAGCGGCGATGTCCCTCGCCGCTGTCTCCGCCTCTGCGACGCTCCTCCTGGTGATTACGTCGGCTGGTGGGCGAGACTAAGAGACTAATCTCGCCCACCGGCCGAGGAGACCTAATGCGCATGCGCGGAAATGCCGCGCATGCGCATTACGTCTCCCCATAGGAAAGCATTGAAAAATCATTTCAATGCTTTCCTATGGGGAATAGAGCGACGCTGGAGGTCCTCACACAGCGTGAGGACGTCCAGCGACGCTCTAGCACAGAAACTAGGAAGTGACCTCTAGTGGCTGTCTAGTAGACAGCCACTAGAGGTGGAGTTAACCCTGCAATGTAATTATTGCAGTTTATGAAAAACTGCAATAATTACACTTGCAGGGTTAAGGGTAGTGGGAGTTGGCACCCAGACCACTCCAATGAGCAGAAGTGGTCTGGGTGCCTACAGTGTCCCTTTAAGTTAAGGCCAGACTCTAATGAAAGTATTTAAAAATTGGGCAGACTAGATGGGCCGAATTGTTCTTATCTGCCATCACACTCTGTTTCTATGTTAGCCATCAATATTTGGTCCTTGTCAAAGTCACTAAGATCTTTTTGCTTTCCCATTTTTTCTGTTTCCAACACACACTGTTCACTTGCTGCCTAATATATCCCACCCCTTGACAGGTGCCATTTTAAAGATATAATTAATGTTATTCACATCACTTGTCAGTGGTTTTAATATTGTGACTGATCAGTGTATGGAGTGCATTCTATATATAAGGTCTAGTACAATGTTGTTCTAGTTTAATAAAATGTAATGTCAATGGAAAAGAAGAAATTTTTAAATGTGGGATTAGCCACCAAACATTTAATTATTTCTCATTTATGGACCTATTGCAGTAATTGATGTTAAAGAGACATTCTAAGCAATGACATAACTTGGTCTTAGTGAAGTGGTTTTATGCAGTATAGTATTGAGAAACACATCTGTCAGGTTGAACTTACCATGGGTGGTGCAGCTTCCATGAGTAGACTGATTTGGTGCTGAATGTATTTTTGCCTTTTTTTATTTTAAATATAACAAAACAAAAAAACACACTAAAATAAAATAAAAATATAACATTTAACTTAATTTTAACCTTACAGTGTTCCTTTACAAAAATAAAATCATGCAAAATAAATTGTGGCAATAAATTTGGCAACTGGGAACAAAATATGCTGAGGTCATTGCCTAAACATTCTTACAATTTACATCAGGTATGGCCAATAAGTTGATGGTGGGATTAGAAGCCCATTGGGCCTGGTGCTGACGATGGTCCTAATGACAGAATCTTATAGACAGAAAACACTAAAACATTCATAACTCCCAAGTGGTGAATGTGGGGTTGGAGGGATGTATTTATAAGTAGTGATGTCGCGAACATAAAATTTTCGGTTCGCGAACGGCGAATGCGAACTTCCGCAAATGTTCGCGACTTCAATAGGCAGGCGAATTTTAAAACCCACAGGGACTCTTTCTGGCCACAATAGTGATGGAAAAGTTGTTTCAAAGGGACTGTGGCATGCCGGAGTGGGATCCATGGCAAAACTCCCATGGAAAATTACCTAGTTGATGCAGAGTCTGGTTTTAATCCATAAAGGGCATAAATCACCTAACATTCCTAAATTGTTTGGAATAACGTGCTTTAAAACATCAGGCATGATGTTGTATCGATCAGGGAGTGTAAGGGTTACGCCCGCTTCACAGTGACAGACCAAACTCCCCGTTTAACGCACCGCAAACAACCACAAGCAGTCCATAAACATATACATAGGCAAGAAAAGGAAAATAAAAGGACAGAGCGTAAACCGGACCTTAGAATGGCCGGACTAATACGCTAGAGACAGAGAATGGTCAAAGGGAAAGCCGAGGTCAAGGAAGTCAGAAAATACACAATACCGTTTACACAAGCCAAGTCAGGTAAACCAGAATTCAGAATAACCAGGGAAAAGCCAAGATCAGGATACCAGGAAATCAGATTCACAATGATAAAGCACTCTCAGGAAACCAGGAACAGGAAACCACGACAGGGCAAGGTACTGGGGTGAGCTAGGGATTTAAATATCACGCGGTGGGCCGGCAGCCGCGACACCCTGTTACGTCCCCCTCATCAGGCCTTTTTTAGTCGAATGTATCGCCCACTGTCAGTCCCTTCGGGATCCATCCCTCATTCATCTTAATAAAGGTGAGGTAATCTAGACTTTTTTGACCTAGGCGACTTCTCTTCTCAGTGACAATACCTCCTGCTGCACTGAAGGTCCTTTCTGACAGGACACTTGAAGCGGGGCAGGACAGATGTTCTATCGCAAATTTGGATAGCTCAGGCCACAGGTCAAGCCTGCACACCCAGTAGTCAAGGGGTTCATCGCTCCTCAGAGTGTCGATATCTGCAGTTAAGGCGAGGTAGTCTGCTACCTGTCGGTCGAGTCGTTCTCTGAGGGTGGACCCCGAAGGGCTGTGGCGATGCGTAGGACTTAAAAAGCTCTGCATGTCCTCCATCAACAACACGTCTGTAAAGCTTCCTGCCCTTGCCGGCGTGGTCGTGGGAGGAGGAGGATTACTTTCACCTCTTCCCCTGTTAGATTCCCGTTGTGCTGTGACATCACCCTTATACACTGTGTAAAGCATACTTTTTAATTGATTTTGGAACTGCTGCATCCTTTCCGACTTGCCATAATTCGGTATCATTTCAGGCACTTTCTGCTTATACCGGGGGTCTAGTAGCGTGGACACCCAGTACAGGTCGTTCTCCTTCAGCCTTTTTATACGAGGGTCCCTCAACAGGCACAACAGCATGAAAGACCCCATTTGCACAAGGTTGGATGCAGAGCTACTCATGTCCCATTCCTCGTCCTCAGTGATCTCACTGAAGGTATGTTCTTCCCCCCAGCCACGTACAACACCACGGGTACCAGATAGGTGACAACGAGGACCCTGGGATGCCTGTTGTGGTTGGTCTTCCTCCTCCTCTTCAAAGCCACATTCCTCCTCTGACTCCTCTTCCTCACAATCCTCTTCCAGCATTGCCGCAGGTCCAGCAAGCGATGCTGATAAGGCTGTTTCTGGTGGTGATGGTGACCACAACTCTTCCTCTTCATGCTCATCTACGGCCTGATCCAGCACTCTTCACAGGGCACACTCCAGGAAGAAAACAAATGGTATGATGTCGCTGATGGTGTCTTCGGTGCGACTGACTAGGTTTGTCATCTCCTCAAAAGGACACGAGCCTACAGGCATTGCGCATGAGCGTCCAGTAACGTGGCAAAAAAAATCCCAGCTCCGCAGAGGCTGTCCTAGTATACAAATACTCGTTAACGGCTTTTTCTTGTTGAAGCAGGCGGTCGAACATTAGGAGTGTTGAATTCCAACGTGTTGGGCTGTCGCAAATCAAGCACCTCACTGGCATGTTGTTTCGGCGCTGGATATCAGAAAAGTGCGCCATGGCCGTTTAGGAACGCCTGAAATGGCCACACACCTTCCTGGCCTGCTTCAGGACGTCCTGTAAGCCTGGGTACTTAAGCACAAAGTGTTGTACGATCAGATTACACACATGTGCCGTGCAACTTGCCCAAATTCAATGCCGCCAACAAATTTCTTCCGTTGTCACAAACCACTTTGCCGATCTCCAGTTGGTGCGGAGTCAGCCACTGATCCACCTGTGCGTTCAGGGTGGACAGGAGTGCTGGTCCGGTGTGACTCTCTGCTTTCAGGCAAGTCAACCCCAAGACGGTGTGACACTGCCTTATCCGGGATGTGGGGAGCTGGGGGGGTGCCGTAATGTGGAGCAAGACGCAGCAGCAGAAGAGGACTCAGCCGAGGAGGTTATGGAAGAGGATGGAGTAGGAGGAGTAGAGGAGGTGGCAGCAGGCCTGCCTGCAAGTCGTGGCGGTGTCACCAACTCCTCTGCAGAGCCACGCATTCCATGCTTGGCAGCCGTCACCAGGTTTACCCAATGCGCAGTGTAGGTGATATACCTGCCCTGACCATGCTTTGCAGACCAGGTATCAGTGGTCAGATGGACCCTTGCCCTAACACTGTGTGCCAGACATGCCATTACTTCCTTTTGCACTATCGAGTACAGGTTGGGGATTGCCTTTTGTGCAAAGAAATTTCGTCCGGGTACCTTCCACTGCGGTGTCCCAATACGCTGTAGGCCTGACACACGCTTGCAGACAACTAACTGCTATTCAATCTATTACAGTCAATTTTTTTTTCAAATGTACACTACTGTTACACCAGATATGAGTTGCACTGGTGTGACACTGTGCCCTGGCAGGCCCTGAAACGCACACGCGTGAAGGAAACTGACTGCTATTATATTACAGTCCAAAAAGTTTTGGTTTTTTTAAATGCAAGCTATTGGGACACCAGATATGAGTGAGTGGTGGCACTGGGCAGGCCCTGAAACGCACACTAGTGAAGGAAACTGACTGCTATTATATTACAGTCAAAAAAGTTTTGATATTTTTAAATGCAAGCTATTGGGACACCAGTGAGTGAGTGGTGGCACTGGGCAGGCCCTGAAACGCACACTAGTGATGGAAACTGACTGCTATTATATTACAGTCCAAAACGTTTTGTTTTTTAAAATGCAAGCTATAGGGACACCAGATATGAGTGAGTGGTGGCACTGGGCAGGCCCTGAAACGCACACTCGTCAAGGAAACTGACTGCTATTATATTACAGTCCAAAAAGTTTATTTTTTTAAAAATGCAAGCTATTGGAACACCAGATATGAGTGAGAGGTGGCACTGGGCAGGCCCTGAAACGCACACTCGTCAAGGAAACTGACTGCTATTATATTACAGTCCAAAAAGTTTATTTTTTTTTAAATGCAAGCTATTGGGACACCAGATATGAGTGAGTGGTGGCACTGGGCAGGCCCTGAAACGCACACTCGTCAAGGAAACTGACTGCTATTATATTACAGTCCAAAAAGTTTATTTTTTTTAAAATGCAAGCTGTTGGGACACCAGATATGAGTGAGTGGTGGCACTGGGCAGGCCCTGAAACGCACACTCGTGAAGGAAACTGACTGCTATTATATTACAGTCAAAAAAGTTTTTTTTTTTTTAATGCAAGCTATTGTGACAACAGTGAGTGAGTGGTGGCACTGGGCAAGTGGGAACAGTATATGCTGTGAGCCTGACACACAGGCTGGCAGGCAGGCAACTGCAATTACATTACACACACAAAAAACAGACTGATGTTCTAGCCCTAAAAAGGGCTTTTTGGGGGAGCTGTCCTTACAGCGGAGATCAGATGAGTCCTTCAGGACTGTAGTGGACACTGAATACACTAGCCTAGCTATCAATTTCCCTATCAAATCAGCAGCAGCTACACTGTCCCTCCTCTCAATAAGAATGCAGCTTCACAATGAATGTAAAATGGATGCTGTCCAGGAGTTGGGAGGGTCTGGGAGGGAGGGTCTGCTGCTGATTGACTGGAATGTGTATGCTGACTGTGAGGTACAGGGTCAAAGTTTACTCAATGAAGACGAATAGGGGGCGGACCGAACAGCGCATATGTTCGTCATCCGTGGCGAACGCGAACAAGCGATGTTCGCCAGGAACTATTCACCAGCGAACAGTTCGGGACATCACTATTTATAAGCTTAGACCACTTGGACTATGGTAGCCTCTTACTTTCATCTCTCTACCAAGTCTATCTGTCTATATTACAAGGCTCGTGGCTTTCAACTCCTCTCTCTTACTAATTGCAAACTCTGTAGCACTCATTTGTCCAATCTCCTTCCCTTCTTACTAGCAGACAGAAGCTATTGGTGTGTAGCCAGCTACCGAGAAAGAGCTGAATATAGTGAGTGTGGCATAAAGGTGATATGCCACACTGAGAGACAGAAGCAGCAAAAGTATTTGCACAGTGTGCAAATTCAGCTTTACGGTAACTATTTTATAGTCAGTCAGTCCAAACAAGCTTTATTCCACTGCAACCCTTCAAAGTTACCAGATTTATTTCCCTCTTTACATTAGAGTATATGTGAAGAGTAATAAAAAATGTAATTTATTATACATTGTATAATATTTATTGTTGTATTTTTTAAATTAGTCTATGTTTGTCCAGCCCTGTTATCGGCTATAAAAAAAAAAAAAAAATCCCATTCATCTAGTGTTTCACATTGTAAAGTACTGTGTTTCCATGGTTATTAATTTTAGAGCAAATATTGTTTAAATCTATGTTATTGTTTGTAGACCTGTGCATTGGAGAAACAAAACAAACAAAACAAACATGAATAAATGAACGCAAAAGGAACTGGTATGTGCATGCTCTTTCTTAATGGAGCGTATTTCTCATTGCAACAAAACCTTAGAACAATAAATATAAAAGAAATCAGTCCCAGAAGCAGTTGGCTTTATTTCAATCAATACAAAGGGTTTATAGGAATTCGAGACAGATGTTTTGCATAGAAAATTCACTTTGTGGAAGCTTTTATAAAATAACTGTTAAAGAATAAAGGCAGAGAGCTTGCTTTCAAAAATATTAAACAAAAGAGTTAAATTTGATAAGATAGAACTAGCTTTTTGAAGTTCCTCATGGTTGTCTTTCAAAGGCTTTGGACGTGATTGATAGAATTTTAGGTTTGTAAAAGGGTAGATGTGAGGCCGAGTGGATATAATTTTGCCAAATGTTTATGTACGAAGGTATTATATAGCAGGTTATCATCCCCACTATCTTTTAATGATGCAGGTAAAGTAGAAATATCATTTTTTTTGAAGAGTGACATTTCCCCCCCATATCTTATTCCTTTCTGCCTTCAACTTTCCTTTTTTTCTATCTTAGCTTAATCTTTATTCAGGCACTTAGCTCAGCAGACGCATTATATTTTGAACTTCCTGCAGAAATGATGATACTGCCACAGTATGCTTTCCGGCACGGTTTGGCTATGTGCTTTTATTTGTACTTTGTAAGATGTTTGCTGCTTTAATAAAGGATTGTAAAAAAGGGTGGAGATATTTAAAGGCCCTGCTCAAACAAGCTAACACTCTATGAGAATATGAGGTAGGCGGATATATATTGCTAGGTATCTTGCCCTAGAATTGGTAAGGTTGTCTAACCGGGTTTCGAACTTTGGTCAATGAGAGAAAGGGGCGGTGCTTATAACAATGATTGACAGGGAACCAATATGGAGATTCTCATTTCCAGGACAAGGTAGTGTCTGTTTCTACATTTAATTTTATTTTTCAGGTTTCACAATCACATATTTGATACATAATCATAATTTAAAAAATCCTGGGAAGCGGCAGTTCGTGCACCGTACATGAATAGACTCAACTATATTTGATTTGATAAACAGTGAATTGAGGGGAACTGGAAAACAAATTGCTGAATGTATTTAGAAATAGGCAACCTGTTATTATAGCGGAGTTGGAGAGGTTGTCCAAATTAGCTAATGTTGATTAAATTTTGCAATTCAGTTTTGAACAAACCCTCAGGATAACACTAAATATGTTTTCTGAATGACTATTATTTGGCAAAATAATAGCATTAAAATACATCTGATTATACAATAAAGTTTGTGACAAGTTACAGCAGCTAATGCTTAGAAAACACCACTGTTACAGGAAAGCTAAAGTGCTAGGAATACGATATTGTATTTCTAGCACGATAGCTCTCTCTGCATCCTCACTTTCCTTTCTCCTCCCCACCCCCTGCACTTTAAGGGTTAAAAAACCATTACCGTACTCATCTGATTCCATCGCTGGTCTCCCTCGGCGCGGGGTCGGCACTCTGCCTCTTCTGACACCACCCGCTCCACCTCTTCCGACATCACTGCTTTCCTATGGGGATGTTACTGATGCTGGATGTCCTCATGCAGAGCGTGAGGATGTCCAGCATCAGTTAGGTGACCAAAAGTAGCCCAGCAAGCAGGATGTGTCTGTAGTGGCTGTCTGATTGACGGCCACTAGAGGCAGTCTTAATCCAGCAATGTAATTATTGCAGTATCTCAAAAACTGTAATGATTTACATTGCAGGACCAAGGGGACAGGGGCGCTGCACCCATACAACTTCAATGAGCTGAAGTGGTCTGGGTGCCTATAGCGTCATTTTAAAGAATGGATTCTCCTGGTTGTGCAGTAAAGTTACTGTGCTTTATAAGATTCATTGTTCTCACTCCTTAACATATTGTCTTATCATGGCTCATATCTAATCTGTATATCTTCACAGAGCGAGAGAATATGCTTACAACCTGTGAGTTAGTAAAGTAACATAAGAATCATCAGATTATTGTAATTTATCATACCATTAAATGACACGCTATTATAGTATTGACGATCTTGATAGACAAGAATATGGCTGCTTAATGTACCTCTCATTATTTCTTTTACTTTCTAAATGATTTCATTGTGTATCGTTCACTGTAATGCAAATACAAACCTTCTATCTCCCTACTGAGGACCAGGAGAACAGAGATTTTCAGATGAACAAAAAGAGAGCAAGGTACTTTAGCTATTGAGTGGGGGATATGTGGCTTTATTATTACTGACAAGATTTCAGGATGCCATGCAAAGTATTCTGACAAGTGGATACAATATAAATCAAATACAAATTAAGATGAATTGTTCTCACTTTTATCAGAAATAACCCTTGTTGTAGGAAAATGATTAACGTAATAGTAGATTATATATTAATGAATTGGTTATATATATATATATATATATATATATATATATATATATATATATGTGTGTACATAAATGATTGTTTTTATACCAAAATAAAACATACACAAACTGGCCAAAACAAAAGTCGCTATCTGGATTTAACTAAGCAAATAGGTAAGAGCCTCCTATTGGATAGTTACTGCATGGGCGATTATCTTTCAGCTGGCAACAAGTTATTTAACCCCAACTGATGCAGTGAGTAGCTTCTCATTTCTTAAAGGACCACTATAGGCACCCAGACCACTTCACCTTAATGAGGTGGTCTGGGTGCCTGGTCCAGCTAGGATTAACCCCTTTTTCTATAAACATAGCAGTTTCAGAGAAACTGCTTTGTTTATAAATGGGTTAATCCAGCCTCTAGTGGCTTTCTCATTGACAGCCGCTAGAGGGCTTCGGCGCTTCTCACTGTGAAAATCACAGTGAGAAGACGCCAGCGTCCATAGGAAAGCATTGATAATGCTTTTCTATGGACTGGCTGAATGCGCGCGCGGCTCTTGCCGCGCATGAGCATTCAGCCGAAGAGGAGGAAAGGAGGAGGAGGAGAGCTCCCCGCCCGGCGCTGGAGAAAGAGGTAAGTTTAACCCCTTCCTCTCCATCCAGCCTGGCGGGAGGGGGACCCTGAGGGTGGGGGCACCCTCAGGGCACTATAGTGCCAGGAAAAGGAGTATGTTTTCCTGGCACTATAGTGGTCCTTTAAGCAACCATGTTGAAAGACACATCCAGTGGTCATGGAAAAGATGTTAGTCTATTTGAGAAGGGTCAAATTATTGGCATGCATCAAGCAGAGAAAACATTTAAGGAGATTGCAGAAACTACTGAAATTAGGTTAAGAACTGTCCAACGCATTATTAAAAACTGGAAGGATAGTGGAGAACCATAGTCTTGAAGGAATGTGGTTGAAAAAAAAATCCAGATTGATCGTGATCGGCGATCACTTAAACGTATGGTGAAATCAAATCGTAGAAAAACAGTAGAACTCAGAGCTATGTTTAATAGTGAAAGTAAGAGCATCTCCACACGCACAATGCGAAGGGAACTCAAGGGATTTGGACTGAACAGCTGTGCAGCCTTAAGAAAACCCCTAATCAGTGAGGCTAATCAGAAAAAAAAGGCTTCAATTTGCTAGGGAGCATACATTTAACATCTTCAAAATCCCTGTAGGAAAGCATTGATTCAATGCTTTTCTATGGGGAAGGTCTAATGTGTGTGTGGTGCTCGCCACCATACACATTAGGTTCCCCCGCTCGATGACGTCAGCGTAGGCAGAGCCAGCGCCGGTAAGTGAAAAAGTGGTGTGTTTTTTAACCCTTCAATGCAATGTAGTGTCTTTGAATACTACAGCTTTTGTATTTCTAACACTATAGTGTTGCTTTAGACTAATTGAAAGCTACATGAGTTAAAGACTGGGCTGTCAGAAGTAGCTTATTGCAGAGACTTTCATAGCACAGAGAACCATTGCTCTCTCAGAATTGTGTGGATTTATGTTGATCCAGAGAAGATGACCTTCTAGTACTGAGAATGGATGCACGCACTTACCAATCACTTTTTCACAGAGGTCACATGATTTGACACTTCATCTCCAACATCATCCCTGCAATACACAATACATAATGCATGAACCGTGCACACTCACCTCTGACATTCCTACTTGTGCTTAGCTCTTTGGGTATCTTGCAGTCAGCTTGGTGTTACTTAATTTATATCCTCTTGCTTCTGCTTTTATAATTTTTTTTTTTGCTCTCTCACCTAAAAAGACACTCATGTTTTTTTTTATATATTAATGTAATATTATAAAATTCTGTCTCGTTATTTTTTTAATTCATGCATATTAACTTTTTTTTTTTTTTTTTTACATATAAATCCGTTTCCTACATTTCCCACTTGACAGTCAACTAACTTAATTCTCACTTTTTTGCAGCAATCTCTTGCTTTTCAAAATCAATTAAATAGCAATGGACAGCTGCAACATAGTGAGAAGCAGGTAAAAAAACAAAAATCTCAACCGAAGGTGCCTGAAGGGAAAGTGGGAAAAGTAGGCAAGTGATTTCTTCAAAAACTACAACATACAGAAATAATAAAATAATAATAATAATAATAATACTATAATAAATACAATTATAACAAAGATTATGCCAAGAGATTTAAAAAAAATTATATTAGTATTCCTTATGTAAATTATGTAATATGTGCTCTACAGGATTTCTGCTAGACTTGTTATAAAATATCCTCATTTCCATGTACCAATGGAAAAATAGATAGAGCTAACCGTTCATTTAATAATTAAGAAAACACGTTCTCCATTATTCCTTGTGCCCTGTTCAAAGCAAACTGCCGTGCAGAATACAACTGACACTCACTAAGGCCTATCCACAGTATGTGTAATGTAGCACAAATTAAACTGTAAAAAAGGAATTAGAGAAATAAAAGTGACAGACAGACATGAACCATTATGTCAGCTGCTTGAAAAGTCAATTTTATTATCTGCCAGAATTGTATGTGTCTGTGTGCGTATGTGTGTGTAGGACAGGTTGTCAAAAGAAAAATTCAACCCAATTGGTTTCCATGGAGATGTGAATGCCATGTCAGTGTTGCATGTTGACTTGCTGCCATGGAGATAATTAAATGGAGCTCTCCAGGTAGTAGTAAGAGTGGCCATGTATACTTGAAAATATTGCCATGGTAACCTTATTCCGTTTGTTCTCCAAACTCCTTTATAGTGTCTGCAATATGTCATGCATTCATTGATATCATACTAGGCAGAACTGTAATATCAACCTGCCAATGCAAATTAAACATACGTAGGCAACTTTCCTGCTTACTAATGGGTAACGCTGCTTGATAACACACTGAAAATCACCTAAAACCCTGTTTTCATACAATACTCAATTTTCTTTGAAATAATTTTACGATTTTGCAAATCACACATTGCTTGTGAAAAGAAGACACATTGTTTCAATTCTGTGTATGTACATATATTGTTCTTCAGGTATCCATGGAGTTGCATTGTCCAATGAACCTTCTTGTATTATGGCTGATTGCCCAACCTGCTAACCCTAGGGTTACTGCAGGACTAGATAAGGGCATATTGTTATCTGGCTACCCCTAGGGTCACAGCAAGCACTAAAGGGTCACTAAAGGGGTCTCTTCAGGGGGACACCTTTGCGAAGGGTCGTGTACTTATGCTTTGCAAGGAAGACAGGCTGAACTCCCTTGGGGCAAAGGATGAAGACTCTTAGAAAAGCCAAAAATAAAAATGATTTAGTCTGAAATACTAAATTATTAGTCCTATCAAGGATAGGACAGGAACAGAAAGTATGAGGGAGGGTGGAGTAGGAATGGGTATTTATACCCTTCTTTTGATTAATAAGTTCCTTTCTTTTCAGGGATAAGAAGGATCAACCAATATATATGTATATAGTATCCCAGAAAAGTACACCCTTCACATTTTTGTAAATATTTTATTATTTATTTTTATGTGATAACACTGAAGAAATGACACTATGCTACAATGTAAAGTAGTAAGTGTACAGCCTGTATAACAGTGTAAATTTGTTGTCCCCTCAAAATAACCATTAATGTCTAGACCGTTGGCAACAAAAGTGAGTACACCCCTAAGTAAAAATGTCCAAATTGGACAAAAAGTGTCAATAGTTTGTGTGGCCACCATTATTTTCCAGCACTGCCTTAACCCTCATGGGCATGGAGTTCACCAGAGCTTTACAGGTTGCCACTGGAGTCCTCTTCCACTCCTCCATGACGACATCACGGAGCTGCTGGATGTTAGAGACATTGCGCTCCCCCACCTACCGTTTGAGGATGCCTCACAGATGCTCAATATGGTTTAGGTCTGCAGGCCCAGACCATGTGACTCCCACCACCATGCTTGACTCTAGGCAAGACACACTTGTCTTTGTATTCTTCACCTGGTTGCCGCCACACACGCTTGACACCATGTGAACCAAATAAGTTTATCTTGGTCTCATCGGCGCATGGTCTGAGTACTGACAGACTGACCCTCCCACCCCTTCAACCTCTGCAGCAATGCTGGCAGCACTCATGTCTATTTCCCAAAGACAACCTCTGGATATGACGCTGAGCACGTGCACATTTAACTTCTTTGGTTGCGAGGCCTGTTCTGAGTGAAACATGTCCTGGGAAACTGCTGTATAGTCTTGCCCACCGTGCTGCAGCTCACTTTCAGGGTCTTGGCAATCTTCTTATAGCCTAGGCCATCTTTATGTAGAATCTTCTGAGCAGAGGTATCATCTCTGGAAGATCTACTCGAGAATTCTTGCATTACTGTTTCCTTTAAACTCTTATTTTAAAATTGTGTTCTATTCCATCTCCCTCCCTATACTATTACTACTTAATTGATAACTATATCTCCCATCCTGATCTTCTGTTTTTGTTTTTCTTAAAGCTGGTATGATCATGTCATTTTATGTTCATTCTCTAAGACTCTTTGTTAATTGTTTGTTTAGCTAGTCTTACTACTCTCACTGATAATCTAGTAAATTTATGTTCATGGTTTATGACTTTCACCTATCTGATCCTTCCTATCTTTTTATCCCAAATGTTCTCTCCTTTAGTTTTTCATCTCGAATTAATTACCTCAATAGCCCCATGTCTCCTCACCCATAATAGTGTGTTTTGTTTCATTTTTTTTTCTAACCTCAGACCTTATATTTCAGACTGGGCCCCTTAAAACAGCATTAACACCCAGCACTCCCAAGCAACCAAGTCCTGCAGAATCTTCTGAGCTTAGGTATCATCTCTGGAAGATTGCCCCCCCCCCCTCCCCACACCATCCCACCCCATCCCACCCCATGGTCATCAACTTACTTATAGATAGTGCACATCAGCTGGTTTCCTTAATACACCAATCAAGTCACTAAACCTCTCCTCACCTTAAATCATTTAACACACTGCATCCTTACAATGGTTTAAACACTCATTGATATTTGTGTGTGTTTGTATATATGATCTACATATCTATATAATACACATTTTCTCTAATGTTCTCCCTTCTATTTTTCACTTTAACACTAACTTCTCTCATTACTAAAATATCCCTATCCTTTCGCTCACCTGTCCCTGGCAACACCATCATCATTACTTCCACCTTACTCCCCACCCCTCTCTATTCATCCCATGCACTCTACACATACCTTTCCAGCCTATCTCCACCAACTCCTCCCAAATCCTCTATATACATACCCTCCTACAAAACTTTCAAATCCTACTCCCACCTTCACTTCCTTTCTATCCTTCTGCTCCTAGCAGCTGGTGATGTCTCTCCAAAACCCGGTCCCCTCTCAACAAACTCACCACATACTAACCCAAGGATCCACACTAATCTCATACCCATCTCATGTTCCTCTAAATCCTCCTTCAATACTGCCCTCTGGAACGCACACTCTGTTTGCAATATAACAAAATCCACTGCTGTCCATGGCTGAAACCTGGCTCTCCCCCTCTGACATTGCCACCCCTGCATCTTTGTCCTTCGGTGGTCTCCAACTTACCCACAACCCAAGAAACTCTGAATGTAAAGGTGGTGGTGTTGGATTTCTCCTCTCCCCTCACTGCTCCTTTAAACCTCTTCCCACCCCCCCCCCCCCTTCCCTCTCTTTCCCCTCATTTGGAATACATTCAATTCGCCTTTTCAAACCCTTCTCTGCTAACATTGCTGTTATTTACCGTTCCCCTCTTCTCTTCCTTGACCACTTTGCTGCCTGGCTACCCTATTTCCTCTCTTCTAACATTCCATCCCTAATTCTCGGAGACTTCAATATTCCTATAAACCCACCTTTGACCTCTGCAGCCACTAAACTACTTTCAATTACTTCCTCCCTCGGGCTATCTCAGTGGGCAAATTCTCCCACCCATGTAGCTGGCAATACCCTTGACCTAATCTTCACTTATGCATGTACAGTAACTAATATCTGCAACACTCCATATCCACTCTCTGATCACCACCTCTTATCATTTGCTCTTGCGTACCCCCTCACCCAACAACCTCAGCCTAACCCCCCTCAACTCAGGAGGGACCTTAATTCTCTTGATCTCCAGCAGTTGTCAGCTGACATTGAATCACAACTGCTGTCCATCCCTTCCCTCTCCTGTCCTTCACTGGCCATCTCCACATATAACTCTACTCTTACATCTGCCTTGAACGCTGCAGCGCCACTCCAAACAAGCACCTCGAGGAGGGCCCGCCCCCAACCATGTCATACTAAATCAAAGCGCTACCTGCAAAGATGCTCCCATTGTGCTGAACGCTCCTGGAGGAAGTCTCGCACGCAATCAGACTTTCTCCATTATAGATTCATATTGTGTTCATACAGTGCAGCACTTGCCCTTGCCAAACACTCCTATTTTTCCTCTCTCATTAGTTCATGTTCCCGCAACCCCAGGCGTCTAGTTGACACCTTTAATTCTCTTCTTTGCCCTGCTGTGGCCACCCCCCAAACTAACCTTACTGCTGATAACTTTGCATGTTACTTCACTGACAAGATTGAACAGCTACGGAAATAATTCTCCCCTCCTTGCCTTTCTGTTTCTCAACCACACATAGATCATGCCTTTCCTACCCTTCAGACATTCTTCCCTGCTACTGACCAAGAGGTGGCTGCTCTTCTTTGCTCCTCTCGCCCCACCACTTGCCCGCTTGATCCTGTCCCATCTCACCTTATCAGATCTCTCTCCACTTGTCTCGTGCCTTCTTTAACACACATCTTCAACTGCTCTCTCTCTTCTGGCATCGTCCCTGCTGGCCTTAAACATGCCACTGTAGTACCTATTCTAAAAAACCATCCCTCGACCCATCCATCCCCTCTAACTACTGTCCCATATCCCTGCTCCCTTTTTCCTCAAAGCTTCTGGAAAGACTTGTCTTTACCCGTGTGTCTCATTTCCTCAATTCCAACTCTCTCCTTGACCCCCTTCAATCTGGCTTCCGCCCTCTCCACTCTACAGAGACTGCCCTTATCAAAGTTACTAACGACCTAATTGCAGCTAAATCCAAAGGCCACTACTCCATACTAATTCTTCTTGACCTCGCAGTGGCCTTTGAAACCGTTGATCATGCTCTCCTTCTTCAAACTCTTCAATCGCTTGGTCTCTGTGACTCTGTCCTCTCGTGGTTGTCCTCTTATCTCTCCCAACGCTCATTCTTTGTCTCTTTTTCTAATGATACCTCCTCCCCTCGTCCTGTCTCGGTTGGAGTCCCCCAAGGCTCTGTCCTTGGTCCCCTTCTATTTTCTCTTTATACTGCCTCTCTTGGCAAACTTATCACCTCTTTTGGATTCCACTACCACCTGTACGCTGATGACACCCAGCTATATCTCTCCTCCCCGGACCTCTCCCCTGCCGTCCTGCAACGTGTCACTGCTTGCCTTTCTTCCATCTCTGACTGGATGTCCTCCCGCTTTCTGAAACTCAATCTCTCAAAAACTGAGCTCCTTGTCTTTCCTCCTCCTAATACTGATCCTCCTCTTTCGCTCTCCCTTCAAGTTTGTGGTACCAACATCAGTCCATCCTTGCAAGCGCGCTGTCTTGGCGTCATACTTGACTCTGGTCTCACCTTTGAGCCTCACGTCCAGCATGTTGCCAAATCCTGTAGATTCCATCTTAAAAACATAGCCCGCATCCGCCCCTTTCTTGCACCAGATACTACCAAGGAGTTTGTCCATGCTCTAGTAATTTCCCGCATGGATTATTGAAACCCTCTCCTGATTGGTCTTCCCAAAAGCCGTACTGCACCCCTACAGTCCGTAATGAACGCTGTTGCTAGACTGATTTTCCTCTCTAGTCGTTTCTCTCACACCTCACCCCTCTGCCAGTCCTTACATTGGCTTCCTGTATGCTATAGGAGTCAATTCAATGTACTAACTCACACCTATAAAGCACTGAACAACTCTAGCCCCTCTTATATCTCCTCACAGATCCATAGGTATTTCCCTTCTCGGTCTCTCCGCTCTGCCCGTGACCACCTCCTGTCCATTGTCCGCACCCGTACGGCCAACTCGCGCTTGCAGGACTTCTCGCGGGTGGCTCCCTTCCTATGGAATAGCCTGCCTACTGCCATCAGACTCTCCCCTAGTCTTGCATCTTTTAAGAAGTGCCTTAAAACCCATCTCTTTAGGAAAGCTTATGGCCTCCAAGACTAACCCCTACCTCACATACCTGTCTCTTGCCCTCTCCTAAAGGGCAGCCCACCTTATTTGATTGCAAATTCCTGTCCCAATGTGTTTTACACCCCACCTCCTATAGAATGTAAGCTCGATTGAGCAGGGTCCTCTTCAACCTATTGTTCCTGTAAGTTTATTTGTAATTGTCCTATTTATAGTTAAATCCCCTCTCATAATATTGTAAAGCGCTACGGAATCTGTTGGCGCTGTATAAATGGCAATAATAATAATAATAATAATAATAATAGAGCAACAATTCATTTTTTTCAGATCCTCAGATATTTATTTGCCATGAGGTTGTCAAGGTTAATACTCCCCAACACGCAAACCAGAGAACAATAAAGGCAAGCACGGGCATACGTATTACCGTACCTTAAAGTGGCCGGACTTAACGTAGGAATAAGAGATAAGAATAGTTAGACACGCCAAGGTCAGGGATATAGAGGTACGGGTAAGCGAATAGACAGAGCCAAAAGTTCAGGTAGCCAGAAACGAGAATAACCAAATAACAAGCCGGTCAAAAACCAAAGAAAAGACAACTACTCAGAACGCACTCTCAGGCTATAATAAACCACAACAGGGCAAGGAAGTGATGTCAGAAGGAGGTTAATATAGGGCAAGGTGTATTCTGATAGGCAGGGACAGAAATGAGGGATGATATAAATAGATAGTAGCAATAGGCAACTATCACTTTAAAAGCTAAGGTTACGTCACCCCTGAATGTACATATATATATATATATAGTGGAAAATGTATTCATACTTACCGTCATTTTCTTTTCCTGGCTATTATTCATGGCAGCATATACACATGGGTTAGCTCCTCCCCTTACAGCCAATAGGACAGGATTAACCAAATTCTTATATAAAAGGAGGATCCAGAGAAGAGACCCTCAGTCAGTAACAAGCACTTACAGAAGAAATAGACCCATAAGGGTGGGTTGTATATGCTGCCATGAATAATAGCCAGGAAAAGAAAATTACGGTAAGTATGAATACATTTTTAACTTTCCTGGCTAATCATGGCAGCATATACATATGGGATTACCCAAGCTCATAGGGAGGGAAACAAGAGACATAATGAATGCAAAAATAATGTTTTATTAATGCCGATAAATATAAATATACAAACTACGAGAGGAGCGGACTGAATTAAGGACTTGATGACCAAAGTGAGAGTCCAGTGTAACTCTAACATCCAGCTTATAATGGCAGATGAAAGTGTTCACCGAAGACCAAGTGCCAACCTTACAAATCTCATCAGGAGAAGCATTTGCCACTGAAGCTCAAGATACAGCGATAGCCTGAGTAGAATGAGCTCTGACGCCAGTAGGAACCGGTAGTGATAAGTATTTGTGAGAACATGAGATGGCCGATACCACCCACTGTCTCAATGTAGAGGTAGAGGCAGCTTCACCCCATCTGTGGCCAAAAGGCAATACAAATAATCTGGGCGATCTACGGAAGGGGCTGGTCCTCTCTAGGTAGATAGATAATGCTCGAACCACGTCCAGAGTATGCCAAACTTCTTCTTCAGGAGAAGATGGATTAGGATAGAAGGATGGTAGAACAATTTCCTGGTTCACGTGGAACTTAGATGTCACTTTAGGTAAAAATTCCAGGACTGGTCTGAGAACTAGGCTGTCCTGAAGAATCCTCGTGTAAGGTGTTTCGCAGGACAATGCCTGGATTTCACCTCTCCTTCATGCGGAAGTAACAGCTACCAATAAGTACCTTTTGAGTGAGTACCATCAAAGGAACTTGGTCAAGTGGTTCAAAGGGAGCACTAGTCATGGCCTTCAAGACCAGAGGTAGGTCCCATGCCGGCAGAAATACCTTTAGAGGAGGTCGGATCTTACCAATGGTTCCAGTGCCCATCGGGTACCTGATAAAGCGGATAGAGCTGATACCTGGAGCTTTAGAGTATTATAGCTAAGGCCCTTATCCAGGCCAGCTTGAAGGAAACAGAGCACCGAAGATAATGCCAAAGGTTTAATCACCACCTGATGTTCTTGTGCCCAGCAAACAAAGGCATGCCAAATCCTATAATATGTGGAGGAAGTGGATATCTTATGAGACCACAGAAGAGTTTTAATGACTGTGTCAGGCATGCCAGCATTCATCAGAGCTTCCCGCTCAATCTCCAAGCCCACATCTTGAGGGTTAGGGGGTTTGGGTGTAGCAATGGTCCCTGGGATAGTAAATCTGCCTGGAACGGGAGTTCCCTCGGAGGTTCCCGACTCATCCGTCTCGCCATAGGGAACCAGGGCCGCCGGGGCCAGAATGGGAGGATGGCTATGACCTCTACCTTCTCCTTCTGAATCTTCTTCAGAGTTGGGTATATGAGAGGTATAGGAGGGAACACGTAGGCCAGAGTGAAACTCCAAGGTATTGATAGAGCATCCTGCCCCCTGGCTCTGTGATCGAACAGTCTCGAGAAGAAGGCTTCGACCTGGGTATTCTGGGCCGTTGCCATGAGGTCTATCTCTGGGGTTCCCCAGATCAAAGACAGCTCACGAAAAACTTCAGGGCTTAGATGCCACTCGTTCTTGTCTATGGTCACACGGCTTAGGTAGTCCGCCATGGTATTCTAAATCCCCGGAAGGTGTACTGCAGAAATAACTTGAATATTTTTCTGGCACCAACTCATGATAGGCCGAAGTTCCTTCATCAACAGTTGTGTCACGACTAGTAATGTGGTCCAGCACGCAGAAACTATGTAAACATATACATAAGTAAGAAAAGGAAAATAATAGGATAGAGCGTAAACCGGACCTTAGAATGGCCGGACTAATACGCTAGAGACAGAGAATGGTCAAAGGGAAAGCCGAGGTCAAGGAAGCCAGAAAATACTCAATACCGATAAAACAAGCCAAGTCAGGGAAACCAGAGATCAGAATAACCAGGGAAACGCCAAGGATCAGGATACCAGGAAATCAGAAACACAGAATCAGCACTTTCAGGAAACCAGGAAACTGAAACCACGACATGGCAAAGTAATGGGGAAAGCTAGGGGTTTAAATACCCCTCTCTAGGCTATGATTGGTCAGAGGGCGACCTCTGACCCCAAAACGTGCGTGTGCGTTGACGTCGTGACGTCACGCACACGTTGGTATAATTCTCGGGGGCGGGGCTAGCAATAGACGCGACCACGCGGTCGGCGCCATCTTGGATCTGGGCGCGATGCCCGGAAGAACTACGTGCGCGGTTCCCGGCTCGCCGACGAGCAGGTAAGCTCGTGTAGTCGGAGCGGTCGTGCCGGTCGGGCACGACCGTGAGGCTCGGCGGGCCGGTGACCGCAACAGTACCCCCCACTCGAAGACCGCGCACCGGGCGGGAAGGACCCGGCTTAAGAGGAAAGCGGTTGTGAAATGACCGGATAAGACGGGGCGCATGGACCCGGTCAGCAGGAACCCAACAACGTTCCTCGGGACCATAACCCTTCCAGTCAACGAGATAGGACAAGACACCTCTGGATAATTTGGAGTCCATGATAGAATGGACTTCGTATTCTTCTTGATCACCCACTACCAAGGGCGGAGGAGGAGTGGATACCCTGGTGTAGCGATTGCAAGTAAGGGGCTTGAGCAGAGACACATGGAAAGTATTCGCTATTCTCATATGAGCCGGTAGTGCCAAAGAATAGGTCACTGGATTAATACGTTGGGTAACTCGAAAGGGACCAATGTACCGAGGGGCAAATTTCATGGATGGGACCTTAAGCTTGATATGTCTTGTGGAGAGCCACACCCTGTCACCTGGAAGATAGACAGGATTAGCGCCCCGTTTCTTGTCAGCTTGGACCTTTGCTCGGAATGAGGCTTTTTGCAGAGCTGAATGGACGGAATCCCAGGTATCATGAATCGATTCTAAACGGGTGTTCAAAGCGGGGATATCTGTGTCTGAGAATGCAGAAGGTAAAACAGTGGGGTGATAACCCTGATTAACAAAGAATGGACTGTGATTAGAAGATTCATGAGTGGCATTGTTTCTGGCGAACTCAGCCATGGGTAAGAGCTCATACCAGTTAGATTGATTGGCATTTATAAAGCAACGTAAATAAGCTTCTAAAGACTGATTCGCCCTCTCTGCTGCTCCATTAGTTTGAGGGTGATATGCTGACGAAAAGGAGAGTTCGACGCCCAATTGTTTGCAAAAGGAACGCCAAAACCTAGAAACAAACTGGGTACCTCTGTCAGATACTATGTTTTTGGGTACACCGTGCAACCGAAAGATCTCTCTCAAGAATATTTGAACTAGATCTTGGGCAGATGGTAATTTTTTAAGTGGGACGAAATGTGCCATCTTCGTGAATCTATCAATAACCATAAGAACTGTATTAAACCCGTTAGAACTGGGTAGATCCACAATGAAATCCATGGCCAAGTGGGTCCATGGAGCACTAGGTATGGGCAGTGGTTGTAACAGTCCAGGAGGTGACCTAGGAGGAACTTTAGAAACGGCACATATTTGACATGCCCCAACATAATCTTTGATATCGTTTCTAAGAGCAGGCCACCAAAATCTCCTGGAGACGGCTGAGAGAGTTTTATGGACTCCAGGATGGCCCGCTGTGAGGTTGTCATGGAACAAATCTAGTACCTTCTTTCGAAACTGAGGTGACACATACAGTTTGTCCGGAGGTTTTCCCACAGGTGCCTGAGTTTGATCTGCTATTATGGCACAGAAGAGTGGAGAAGACACTTCGGAAACAGTAGTGGCAATGAGGCATTCAGGAGGTACAATAGGATATATCACCTGTTCTGGTACTTCATCTGTCTCAAACTGCCGAGAAAGTGCATCTGCCTTGGTGTTTTTAGTACCAGGCCTGTACGTAATTACGAAATTGAATCGGGAGAGGAACAATGACCACCTAGCCTGACGAGAGGACAGTCTCTTAGCGTCCCCAATATAAGCCAAATTCTTATGATCAGTGTAGCGAAAGCCACTTCGCCACTGTGGTTTGGAGGGGGCTGCTTGCCCGCCTCTTACCCTGTGACTACGGTCCCTGGGCGATTTGGCCCTTTATGCACGGTATTTGGGCATACTGTGGGTTATTGGGCTGCCCCAGGATTATGGGCCCTCTCATCAGCCCATACGAAACTTAAACCCCATGGCATTTGAACTGTGTTTGTGGCATCTAAACGCTGTTTGGATATGTTGAGCGCTCAGATCCAAGCCATCTGGGGATGGGTTGAATGTGGGGGTTCTGTTTAGTATAACAGGAGTTATGTATTTTTATGTCTTTTGGTGGTTGCTGGTAACATGTGCTTAATGGAGGCTGTGTTTGTCCCTGGATATAATTAAATCAGCTTCTCCATTGTCTCCAGGATAGAGGATTCTGGGGAACTAGTTTGAGCTTCTAAAAACCATGCTTCCAGAAGGTCAAATGCACATTTGTACTAACTTTTGAACCCCTGGTCCAATTCGTATGATTTTTGAGTATGTTGTTCCCCCGAATGGATTGATTGTGTATATGTATTTTTATGCGAATGTGATGTATATTTTGGGAGTTATGAATGTTGTGTAAAAACTGTATTTTCCCTACCTAGGATAATTGTATTTTCCTGTGTGTACAGATAATTAGTTTACAGGTAGAGGGGAGGGCTATGTGTGGGATGTAACTATTGTGTGATTGGTTAATGTACGTTACTGTGTGTGTCCCTCCCCTTCATGGGAGCACCTAATAAAAAGGGCTGCAAGCTAGCAGCCAGAGAGTTCCTGTTTTACCCTCAACTTGAGTCCTGTGTCTTATTGGGGGAACCTGCTACAAGGGATTGCTATGCTAGGCATATTCCCTTGCTATAATCACTGAGCTCTTGTAAGAGCTTGTTCCTGCTTCGTTCTGAAGGGAGATAGCTGCAGCCTGCGGTGCTTATGGTGTCTGGTGGAGTGCTTGGAGTCCTCTGGAAGCGCTAGGAGCATCTTTCAACGGAGGTACCCAGTCGGGGTGCCAGTGGATCCGTTACATTGGTGGCAAGCGGTGGGATGGCGTCCTAGTGCGAGGAGAAGCAGCTCAGAGACACCGGTAACGTGTGGAGTTGTGCAGCGTCCCTATCTTCAGCAACATAATGGAACCAGCAGTGGCTACAGCAAGCATGGCGTATAGCTACTCCGTACTAGAGTTTGGCACGATGGTAGGGTTGCGCCTGAAGTTTTACGGACCCAATCCAGAGGAGAAATACGTGCGGTTCGTGTGGGACATGGTGACCCGGAACCTACAACACAGGGCGTTGAGGGAAGGCCAGTGGGCACGTTGGGAGAAACTCCAGCCACAGGTAGAGTGGGACGAGGAAGAAACCGAGGTGGCCGGTGGAGATGGGACCGAGGTCTCTCTACCGGCCCTACAGGGATGCTGGGCACCCGGCCCAGATCCCCAGCGGCAGTATGTTTTACAGGGAGGGGAGACAGTCGGTCTCACTCCCCAGCGGCAGAATGTGTTATTGGAGGAAGAGACAACCGGTCTCCCTCCCCAACAGCAACCAGAGGTACCCGAGGTAGAGGACCTCATAGACTGGTCCTGGGAGGACCCCCTGCAGGCAGGTGGAGATGGGACCGAGATCTCTCCACCGGCCCTACAGGGATGCTGGGCAACCGGCCCAGATCCCCAACTAGAGCTGGAGTTACAGAAAGTGGAGAGTATCGACCTCCCCCCCCAGCAGCAGCCGGAGTACCAGGGGGAGGTAAGTGATATTTCTCCTCCCCAGTCAACTCCTTTGTTCCCTGACCCCCCAGCAGAAGAGCTGGCAACTGGGCAGAGCGCCGCTGGCCTCTGTCCTCCCTTGTTTCCTTCCCCTGAGCCTGACTTTCTACAGGCTGCCTCAGCGGAAGAGCTGGCAACTGGGCAGAGCGCCGCTGGCCTCTGTCCATCCTTTTTTCCTTACCCTGAGACTACCCCAGCTCTGACCCCGGA
Organism: Pelobates fuscus; assembly: GCF_036172605.1. Classification (NCBI taxonomy): domain Eukaryota; kingdom Metazoa; phylum Chordata; class Amphibia; order Anura; family Pelobatidae; genus Pelobates; species Pelobates fuscus. Next base: position 76,518,076 of record NC_086321.1, on the reverse strand, counting down.
GCAGAGCACATCGGGCATCTGGCCCCCAAGTACTCACAGCCATTTGCCCAGCAAGGCCGAGGGTGCCACAGTTTCACCCCACAACTTGGGACCTACAGGCCAGTATGACTTATTGTTGGGGGGCTATTCTGTGAATTCTTTATTGTGGGGGGGCTACACTGCTAAATTTGTTTTGTGGGTTAGACCCTCTGTGAATTCTTTATTGTGGGGGGGCTACACTGCTAAATTTGTTTTGTGGGTGGGCTACTCTGCTAATTTTGTTTTATGGGTGGGCTGCCCGACTAATCTAGGTACTGACCGGCAGAAGGTCAGGTACCTGGTTAGTCTACCCCCGAATGGGAAGATATGTAGCGAAAGCCACTTCGCCACTGTGGTTTGGAGGGGGCTGCTTGCCCGCCTCTTACCCTGTGACTACGGTCCCTGGGCGATTTGGCCCTTTATGCACGGTATTTGGGCATACTGTGGGTTATTGGGCTGCCCCAGGATTATGGGCCCTCTCATCAGCCCATACGAAACTTAAACCCCATGGCATTTGAACTGTGTTTGTGGCATCTAAACGCTGTTTGGATATGTTGAGCGCTCAGATCCAAGCCATCTGGGGATGGGTTGAATGTGGGGGTTCTGTTTAGTATAACAGGAGTTATGTATTTTTATGTCTTTTGGTGGTTGCTGGTAACATGTGCTTAATGGAGGCTGTGTTTGTCCCTGGATATAATTAAATCAGCTTCTCCATTGTCTCCAGGATAGAGGATTCTGGGGAACTAGTTTGAGCTTCTAAAAACCATGCTTCCAGAAGGTCAAATGCACATTTGTACTAACTTTTGAACCCCTGGTCCAATTCGTATGATTTTTGAGTATGTTGCTCCCCCGAATGGATTGATTGTGTATATTTTTATGCGAATGTGATGTATATTTTGGGAGTTATGAATGTTGTGTAAAAACTGTATTTTCCCTACCTAGGATAATTGTATTTTCCTGTGTGTACAGATAATTAGTTTACAGGTAGAGGGGAGGGCTATGTGTGGGATGTAACTATTGTGTGATTGGTTAATGTACGTTACTGTGTGTGTCCCTCCCCTTCATGGGAGCACCTAATAAAAAGGGCTGCAAGCTAGCAGCCAGAGAGTTCCTGTTTTACCCTCAACTTGAGTCCTGTGTCTTATTGGGGGAACCTGCTACAAGGGATTGCTATGCTAGGCATATTCCCTTGCTATAATCACTGAGCTCTTGTAAGAGCTTGTTCCTGCTTCGTTCTGAAGGGAGATAGCTGCAGCCTGCGGTGCTTATGGTGTCTGGTGGAGTGCTTGGAGTCCTCTGGAAGCGCTAGGAGCATCTTTCAACGGAGGTACCCAGTCGGGGTGCCAGTGGATCCGTTACAATCAGTAAAGATCAAAAGTGGCTCTTTGGAACCTTCCAAGAGATGCCTCCATTCCTTAAGGGCAAGTACAATGGCCAAAAGTTCCCTATTCCCTATGTCGTAATTCCTCTCTGCAGGTGTGAGTTTGCGAGAGTAAAATCCACAGGGATGTAAAGGCGTATCAGGACTTTCTCTTTGAGACAGAATGGCTCCAACTCCTGTTTCTGATGCATCCACCTCGAGGATAAATGGTTTGGATGGATCAGGATGGGTCAGGACAGGTGCTGAGGAAAATAAAAATTTTAATTGTTCAAATGCCTCTCTTGCTTCTTTGGGCCAAGATATACAATTTGCTCCTTTTTTTGTTAAATTGGTTATAGGGGAAATCACGGAGGAAAATCCCCTTATGAATTTGCGGTAGTAATTTGCAAAACCTATAAAGCGTTGAGTAGCTTTAAGGCCCTTGGGTAATGGCCACTGTAAGACTGCCTCCAGTTTGCGAGGATCCATCTGGAAACCAGACGGAGATATAACGTATCCAAGGAATTGTATCTCCGTTTGGTCAAACTGGCATTTTTCCAGTTTACCGTAAAGGCCGTTTTGTAACAGGGTTTTCAGTACAATTCTCACATGATCGTGATGTGTCTCTAGATCTGGGGAATAGATGAGAATGTCGTCCAAATACACTAGAACGAACATGTGAAGGTACTCTCTTAGGACATCGTTAATAAAATCCTGGAATACCGCTGGAGCGTTACATAATCCAAACGGCATAACCAGGTATTCGTAATGTCCCATTCTGGTGTTAAATGCGGTCTTCCATTCGTGACCGTTCTTAATCCTGACTAGATTGTATGCACTTCGGAGATCGAGCTTGGTAAAGACTCGAGCTCCCTTCAATCTGTCAAATAGCTCTGATATAAGGGGAATAGGGTAGGCGTTTTTAATGGTAATCCTATTCAAACCCCTATAATCAATACAAGGGCGTAGGTCTCCTTCTTTTTTAGAGACAAAGAAGAATCCAGCCCCGGCTGGTGAGGAGGACCTACGGATATGACCCTTTCTGAGAGCATCCTTAATATATTCCTCCAAACAAAGATTTTCCTGGGGGGACAAGGCATAGATTCCTCCCTTGTGAGGCATAGTCCCTGGTAATAAGTTTATAGTACAGTCATAAGGTCTATGAGGAGGTAACCCTTCTGACTGGACCTTGTTAAATACCTCTTTCAAATCCATATACTGCTGTGGAATTTGTGTGGTCAAGGGAGGTGTAACAGGAACATTGATGGTGCAAATAGGTTGTGGGATTTGCTTAAAGCAAACACCTTTGCATTCTCACCCCAACTCACAATCTCTCCTTCAATCCAATCCAAACGTGGATTGTGTTTCAGGAGCCAAGGAAAACCGAGTATTATCGGCACTGTAGGTGAAGATATAATTTGAAAGGTCATTTCTTCAGAATGGAGAATACCCACTGAAATAGTGATTGGCAGAGTTTCGTGTGTGATGAAAGGCTGGGTAAGAGGCCTTCCATCAATGGCCTCGACTGCTATAGGTTTCTCTTTATGTCTTAAGGGCATGAGATGTTTTGCAGAGAATTCTTTGTCTAGGAAATTCTCCGCTGCCCCAGAGTCAATCATAGCCTCACACTGAACAGTAGTGTTCTTGAAAGATAAGGTTACTTTGACAAGGAAACGGTTCTTAGTCAATTTAGGGGACATATACATCACACCTAAGGTCGGTCCCCGTACGTGCCTTAGGTGTGCAAGTTTTCCGGCCGAACCGGGCATGACGATCTTAGATGTCCCTTCTTGCCACAATACATACATAACCCCTCGTTACGTCTGTGTTGTCTCTCTGCCTCAGTGAGTTTAGCGCTACCCAATTGCATGGGTTCAGGTTCCGGAAGAGGAGTTTGGCTACTCACCACTGGGTTAGAGAAACGAGGGGCTATGGACAAATTAGAACGTCTGTTACGTTGTTTGTTTTTCTCTCTCTCTCTGAGCCGGTTATCAATGTCTATCATGTATGCAATAAACTCGTTAAGATTAACCGGAAGGTCTCTAGCTGCAGTCTCATCTTGTATACTCTCAGCTAGACCCTCAGAGAAAGCAGCCACCAGACCACTATTGGTCCAATCAACCTCAGATGCTAATGTCCTGAACTCTATTGCATAATCGGCTACAGAACGACTGCCTTGCTTGATTCTCATAAGGGCTTTGGCAGCGTTCTTCTCCCTGCCTTTAGGTTCAAACGTAGCCTTAAAGGCCGTAAGAAAAGTATTGTAATCACGGGCTACTGCGTCACCACTTTCCCATAAGGGGTTAGCCCAGGTTAAGGCCTTTCCTGTTAATTGGTTCATCAGATAGCCAATTTTCGATCTATCTGTTGGGAATGAACCTGGGGAGGCCTCAAAGTGGTATTCAATTTGGTTTAAAAAACCTCTGAATTCCTTGGAATCACCTCCATAGCGAGGGGGCGGTGACAAGGTTATGGACGGTGGTTTATGTGGTACGGGAACCACTACAGGTGGCGGAACCACAGGTGGTACCGGAGGAACCTCTAAATAGGCAGTCCTCTGGAGCAAGGTCTGAAATGCCTGGGCAAATTGGTCTAACCTGTGGTCCATATCCTCCACCCTACTCTCACATGCGATCATATGCTTGCATAGTTCTGCAGGATCCATGGCCATGTCGTAATGTCACGACTAGTAATGTGGTCCAGCACGCAGAAACTATGTAAACATATACATAAGTAAGAAAAGGAAAATAATAGGATAGAGCGTAAACCGGACCTTAGAATGGCCGGACTAATACGCTAGAGACAGAGAATGGTCAAAGGGAAAGCCGAGGTCAAGGAAGCCAGAAAATACTCAATACCGATAAAACAAGCCAAGTCAGGGAAACCAGAGATCAGAATAACCAGGGAAACGCCAAGGATCAGGATACCAGGAAATCAGAAACACAGAATCAGCACTTTCAGGAAACCAGGAAACTGAAACCACGACATGGCAAAGTAATGGGGAAAGCTAGGGGTTTAAATACCCCTCTCTAGGCTATGATTGGTCAGAGGGCGACCTCTGACCCCAAAACGTGCGTGTGCGTTGACGTCGTGACGTCACGCACACGTTGGTATAATTCTCGGGGGCGGGGCTAGCAAAAGACGCGACCACGCGGTCGGCGCCATCTTGGATCTGGGCGCGATGCCCGGAAGAACTACGTGCGCGGTTCCCGGCGCGCCGACGAGCAGGTAAGCTCGTGTAGTCGGAGCGGTCGTGCCGGTCGGGCACGACCGTGAGGCTCGGCGGGCCGGTGACCGCAACAAGTTGGCTGCGAGTACCGCCTTGATGAGATACATAGGCCACAGCTGCCTGGTTGTCGGACTGGACTCATATCCACTTGTTCTTCAGGATCCCCCTGAAGTGTATGAGAGCTCTGTGGATGGCCCGTAATTCCAAAACATTCCCCGGAAGAACCGACTTCTGTCTGTTCCATCGATCTTGAGTCATTTGGTCCTGACAGTGGGCACCCCAACTATGTGCGCTGGAATCTGTTGTTAATAGGACCCAATTGGGTTCTATCAAAGGAAAACCTCTTTCCAAATTCACCCTTCTTAGCCACCAGACCAGGTCCATTTTCACAACAGGAGAGATCTTCAAGGGTTGATTCCAATCCATAACCCGCCAGTTGAACTGGTTCAGGAACGACCTCTGAGGAACTCTGAGATGCCACTGGGCCCACCTGACTAGTCCTATAGAAGAGGTCAGATTGCCAAGAGGTTGAGAGTATGTTCTTGCTGTTATTACCTGAAGGTGCAGAATCTTGTAGACAAAGATCAAAATCCTCCGTATCCTTTCTTGTGAAAGGGAAATAGAGTTCCGGAGTGTGTCGAAGTTCGCCCCCAGAAATGTAATCTTCTGGGATGGAATGAGGCTGCTCTTTTGTAGATTCACCAACCAGCCGAATCGATGAAGTTCTGATAGCACAAATTCTCTGTGTAGAACCGCCATCTGGACGTTTGGGCCTACCAACAGAAGGTCGTCCAGGTAATGGAACAGAGAGATTCCCTGAATCCTCAATCTCTCTATAAGCACGACCAACACCTTTGAAAAGGACCTGGGTGCTGTGCTCAGGCCAAATGGAAGTGCTCTGAATTGGAAGTGGTTCTCTCCTATAGCAAATCATAGAAAACGATGATGTTCCTTGGCTAAAGGGATGTGATAATAGGCGTCCCGTAGGTCGATGGATATGAGCCAATCTGCCTTCCGGATAGCTGGGGAGATGGATCTTATGGACTCCATCGTGAAGGATCCGATTAGAAGACTCCTGTTGATCCTCCGCAGGTCCAGGATAGGTCTCCACTTGTCCTTGTCTTTCTGGACCAAGAACAGAGGTAAATAATGACCATGGAATCGTTCCTCTTTTGGCACTGGAATGATGACCCTTTGGGACCTGAGGTTCTGAATATAATCTCCCAGAGCCCTGCTTCTGCCCTCGTCTTTGGGCATACCTGTGGGAATGAAGAAGTTGCCTCTGGGTCTTCTGAGGAATTCCAATCTGTAACCTCTTTGAATTATAGCTCTGACCCAGGCATCGTGTATGTCCTGTGCCCAAACCTTCCAGAAGAGGGAGAGTCGAGCACCGACCTCTGACGGATAGTCAGAATTTCTTGCCTCCCCGGAAGGAAGGGTTTCTACCTCGGGAGGAACGGGAAGCATATGATTGGCCCCCATGCCAATTACTACTCCTGTTAAACTCTCTACCTGGTCGGTAGCTACGAGCACCCCGAAAAAAGTGATCCCTCTGAGGTCGCTTATCTGACCAAGAGGAGCCTGGTTTCCTGGTTCTTTTCTCTTGGGGTAAAAAGACCTTACGCCCTTCAGCTGCTTTTTAAATGGATTCTTCTAGGGTCTTTCCGAATAAAAGCTTGTCTTCAAAAGGAATGGAACATAGATTGGACTTGGAAAAGGAATCCGCACCCCAATAACGCAACCATAAAGCTCACCTAGCTGCTACCGAGAGAGCCATGGTGCGGTAGAAGATCCTGGTGATATCCAGGGCAGCTTGAGCGACAAATTCTGTGGCTATCCGAAGGTCATGGATAGAATCCCTGAGGACTGTTCTCTTGATTCCCCTTTCCACATCTGTATCAAGGTCCTTTATCCAACTTTTCATTGCTCTGGACACCGTCGTAAGACAAACAGCTGGGTGGCATCTAGTACCTCCCGCTGAATATATCTTGGAAAGATCGGAATCCAATTTCTTATCCATTGGCTCCCGCAGGGAGGCTGAACTATCCAGTGGTAGACTAGTTCTCCTAGCAACTCTAGAGATGGTCGCATCCACTTTTGGAGGTGTTGTCCATTTCTTTGAAGTTTTCTCCTCCAAAGGGTAAAGCCTAGATAGTCTGCCCTGAAACTGAACCTTTTTATCAGGTTTTTCCCATTCTGCGGTCACCACCTCCTAATGGCTTTATGAAGAGGGAAGGAAGGCTTCTGCTTCTTAAGATCCGCAAAATGTTGATCAGAAACTTCAGGTTTAGGCAGATCCTCTGGTAGTTCAAGGGTTTTTCTTACCTTTAAGATGAGCTTATCCACTGTCTTGGCGTCTAGATATTCTGACAAGACCTCTTCCTCGTTCTCACTAGAATAAATCTGATCAAGAACCTGAAACTCTTCAACTGAATCCTGGTATTCTGAGCCAGATGAATCTGAGGATATCAGTCTCTGTCTTGGTCTTTTTACGGACCGCTTACTTGCCTCCATGGCCTCTGAGATGCTCTGAGCCACCTCCTGTCTGATCCAGGTCAGGATATCTGGTGACTGAGTGGGTGTTAAAGCTGCTGGAGTGGCCACTTTCTGCAAACAGTCTAAGCACAGATGTTTGCCTTCCAACGCCTTCCCATCACATCCTGCACAGGGGTCTGACTTCTGTCTCCTCTTTCGTGGGGGAGATGAGATAGACTGTTCTCCATTACTAAAAGTAATATAAGGAACTGTTAGTAAATGGAGAGTTAATACCCCTTTAACGTATCAATATATATAAAATATATATGGAATCCTACTCACCTGGATTCTCCTGAACAGGGTAAAGGATTCCTACTAGCAGAGCTCATAATGGGCTAACTACAATAAAAAAATGTAAAATAATTCAAAATAATTCTCTTAGAATATACAAGTAAACTGTCACAATAAAGGGATAAATATTTATCAGAAATACACAAACCTGTGGCAAAGAATAGAAAGATCCCAGAGTCTTAAATTTTCTTCTAGATAATCCAATGCAAGTTGTCTAATAACTGACTCCACAACAACCTACCCATGTGTATATGCTGCCATGATTAGCCAGGAAATATATATATATATATATTGCAATTACTACAATGTTTAAACACACTTGACATGTTTTCTGTGAATTTCATAGAGGCAGAACTCTCCAATTACTTTAGTTCCCAAATTTGTATTTACCCCCTTTACAAGTTGATGTTAGGAAAATCTCTGCGTAATGTGACAGTTTTGGTAAGCTAATTGTCAAGAAGGGGTTAAGTAAACCTGAAAGAGATTATTTCATATTCTGAATTTGAAGTAGACCTCTTGAGTTTGATTGTTTTAGTATAAATTAATCTTGACGTGATCCAGGGAACTTGGCAGCAGAATTTCAGAGGATAATACGCCCGATTATGGAGCTGACTATGCAAATAAACTGGTTATTTAACCCTGAGCTGTTTGTCACATTTGCAGGAATTAGATGCCTAAAACATTTCATTTATTCTGGGTATCAGCTCCCATTATCCGTGAACTGACCAGAAGAGGCATATACCATCGCAGCTGGACATTTTTTTTTTATAATGTTTTATCTGTGCTGCATAATTTTTAATTTCTCAAAATGGAAGCCTGTTTCATAAAAAAACAAAAAAAAACTGTTCAATAAAAAAGAGTGTTTTTATTAAACAGGCTTCCATTTTGAGATAATTTTTTGGAATATAAATCGATTGCCCTAATAGACTAGATGATACATTTAGAGAGGCAGAGAAGCTGAACAGGATGGATCTTATTCATCATAAAAATGAGAAATTAATACATTTGGAAAATAAAGAAATTGCCATTATTTCAGATTTTAACAGTAACTACAGGGAGATTCAAAAAGTTATTTTGAGACATTGGCATGTTTTAACAGCTAATCCTGTATTAACTGAATCAGTCAGAGTGAAACCAAGGATCAGCTACTGGGGGAAGATAATTTAAAATCTACTTTAGTTAACAGAGTTATTAAAGAATATAAAGAACTGATATGCTGGGTTTTGTAGATAATGAAACTGGTTTCTATCCACGCAAACAGTGTGATCTCTGTAGGAGAACCGTTTATAAAATATCTAAAAAAGCTGATTTCTGTTCACATTCCACAAACAAAAATATACGATCAATAATTTCTGACTTGTTTCACCACTAATGTGATTTTGTTTTACTTTGGTGCCGTTGTGGACTACAACATGTTAGTATGACCACAAGGACCCTAAACACGAACTATGGAATACCTGTACAATATCCAAAAAAGGTGTGAAAAACACAGTTTGTCTGTGCATGAAGGTGATCCATCTCTTTTATCACTTATGGCAATAAAGAACAAAAGAAAGAAATATTGGAGACGGGGGTATATTTTAATTAACTGAGGAAACTGGAGACTGGTTGGAATTTTCCATTTAAAGACTTTTTTTCCTTGTGGTCTTTATTTAGACTTTAAACTGGTAAGTTTCCTTATTAATTATATATTTTGGTTTATTCTGTATATATAGTATAAAAAAAATATGTATTTTTATGTTGTTTTTGTCCTAATTTTTGATTGTATGTATGTGTACAGATTTTTTTATACTGTTTTTTTTTATATATTTGTGTACAGTTCTTTTTAACAGATTTATTTAGAATTCATTATTAGTTCTATTTTTTTTACATTTTAATATCCCTTTTTGATTTATATAACATTCTACTACATTTATCAGTGATTTTTTTATGTTTTACTTATACCCTTTGTCCCCTTTTGATATGTTAACCTATGTTTTATCAATTTAAAAAGGGCAATTTCTGCCCTCTTCTTAGATTGCGTCCGGCACACTTCCAGTTACAAGCTCCGTCATATGGAGGTCACATGATGCAGAACTCAGCAAAAATGGAAATGGCGCAATTTAAAATGGACGCCTGTTACCGGATCCGGAACTGAGCTGTGAAAATTCAAAAGTTCTCATTCACCACATATTGTGGCAAAATGTAACACCCAGTTTAAAGATATATATTTATTTTTAAAATTATTAAAGTATATTTTTTATACATCCAGTCTGTGGATATTCTTCATGCAACAATGAACTGCTTCAGCTCAAGAAGGGGGCAACCTGAATACACTTTATACAGATCCTGATAAGGCTCTGGATCATATAAGTGGCCTTGATTGAATTATTTTTCTCACTTGTACCTTTCATAGCATACTATGTTTGCTCTTTTGTATTTAACTTTTATGTAGATATATCTTCCTCTATATTTTGTATTGATTTATCATTAGAATATTTCTGAAGGTTTATAAGTATTTTTTTTCATAAGGTTTATAAGTATTTGTTATGATATTTTATTATGTGTTGTTTTTTTCTTTTCTGTGCATTGATTTATGGTATTTTTGACACTTTGCACACCTCACTAGTTGTTTATTTTTGTGTGAGTGTCGAAGTGGGGAACGGCATGAGCACTTGTCACCACTGAAGCACCTGATGCACATATTTGTGTTAGAGGTGTATTTGCAGCTGCCCTAAGGCTATATGAAGGTAAGTAGTCATACAGTTTGAGAATTCACCTGGGGTCCACCAGTTGTCTCCTACAGGGCCCTCAGAAGTTCATGGCACTGCGTTTAGTCTGGCAGTGTAGGGCTTAGCTCATTGGCAGCGAGTCTGCCATACAGAAGGGCTTAGCTTTGTGGTGCTAATGGACACTCATTGTGGGAGCTTCTGGCTCCACAGAGGAGGCAACCATAGCGCAGCGGACCCCAGGTAAGTTCCCAAACTGTTTGGCTACTTACCCTGGAAGGGCATTAATGCACTCATGGCACCCTAACCAAACAACAAATTACTGAATGCTACTTATTTATTGACACTTTATCAGGTTTTGCTAATTTGCATATAGAAACACGTTTGCTTTTGCATTGATGGTTGATGTGATTGATTTTTGAATATTGCACTTTGTTAAATTTAACAGTATATTTGAAAAAATTTGCAAGTAAAATAAGCAATTATTTTAGAAATAGAAGTGCTCCACCAAAACAACACACACATTCCTCACCCATGCCCAAACATTGCATCGAAGGATTAAAATCCCATGGTGCCTTTTGCAGATTACCAGTTAACCCCTCCCCACCTTCATTTTTATTCTTAGGGATGGCTAATGGGGCTAAGTAACTTTTTATCTAATCTTGCTCTGATTAGATCCAAGTCATAAAATGTTTTCACATTTGGCAATTAGGTTACCTATCTGGCTAAAAAACAACAACTCCCTAACATGGTATCCTTAAATATGGCAATCCCACATATATGTACCAATTTAGGAAGCTCTATTTTAAACACCTGAAAGATCCAAATTAATAATACCCATTTCTTATGTTTGATCTGTATCCTAGTGGTTACCATGTTTAAAATGAAACTATAGGCTTCAGAGCAACTTTAGCTTAATGAAGCAATGTTGGTGTATAGATAATGTCCCTGTAGTCTCACTGCTCAATTCTCTGCCACTTAGGAATTAAATCGCTTTTTAATTCTGCCCTAACCACAACTCCCCTGGCTGTGACTCATTCATCCTGCATGAAATGTTTTTTTTTCATTTTTGATCAGATCTTAAACTTACTTTAAAAGTTTTTATCTCCTGCACTGTAAACTGAACTTTTATCACACGCAGGAGGGTTAAGACATAGGAGGGTGTTCTATCAACGTCCCCTACCTCGTGAAAATCCCCTACCCTCGTCACGTCCGGTTATGGGGAATCAGCTGGATCCTGTGATGCACATGCGTGCTAGCACTCCTGCTACTCCTCCACAGCAAGGTCCTGGAAGGTAATTTGAACCCTAACATTAACCCTAAATGTCCCATGTCCTAAGCTTAGTGAATGCACTAACTATAATGAAAGTGTAAAACTAGTTTTACTTACCTTCCAGGACCTTGCTGTGGAGGAGTAGCAGGAGTGCTAGCATGTGCATCGCAGGATCCAGCTGATTCCCCATAACCGGACGTGACCAGGGTAGGGGATTTTCACGGGTAGGGAAATTTGAGAACAGAGGGTCTAGACGGCTATTAATAGTGTGAGAGATAAGACATTCTAACTTAAACACAATGTTCAAGAAAGGAAGTGTAAGCATTAAATATTTCATTACAGGAAGTGTTTAGGAAGGCTGTGTAAGTCACATGCAGGGAGGTGTGACAAGGGCTGTAAAAATAAAGTGTTTCAATCTCTTAACCCCTTAAGGACCAAACTTCTGGAATAAAAGGGAATCATGACATGTCACACATGCCATGTGTCCTTAAGGGGTTAAAGGCATGTAGTTTAATCCCTTCCAAATCATGCAAAAAAATATTTACGTGGGGACAAAAGCACATTCTTCAGTCCTCCAATGCAATTGAGGTTTGCCTTGAGTACCAAATCTGACTGGTATGAAAACCGCTATCTGGACAAACAGACAGCAGTAATGTGGAAGAGGAACAGGAACTTAACAGTTGTAGGGCACCAGTGTTCTCCTAGTACCATAACCACCACAGTAGACTGATATGGTGGACTGTAGTGTTTATGATGCTTAGAGTGCCACTTTGAGAAGAAAACTTTTGAAAGTATTCTGTCAATATGTACACTACATTTTTTTTACAGTAATTGTCCCTGGCTAGACCATTTCTGGTGGTAAAATATGCATTATGCCCTGGCAGCTAGGTTCTTGCATCAATGTGTCTGTGAGGATCTTAATCTGTTTTGGACGACTATTTCACATACTTTTTCATGCACCTTCAATGCTGTCAAAATATGTTTTCCCCCAATGATCCGACTCATGATTAAGACAGTAAATCTTGGCTGTTAGAACATTGCAGTAATGGCCATTAATCCTCCTTAAGTACTGACACCCTAGGCAGCTGTGTGACTTGTTCATTTATATATATTCTTCTTTGACTGTGTATCAGTTGGTGTGATTTATGTCAAAGCAAACTCTGTTCTTCTTGTGAAATTGACAATTGTCTGTGTTTCAGTGTATTCATATACACAAAGTAAAATGCACAAGGTAATGCATTTTTATTGCACCTAACAATTAAGTACAGTGTATAATATTTTAGCAACCTGAAATCTTAAAATACCCTAATTTTATCATGCGACTCCCTAATTATTCCATGAGGGAAAAGATATTGGCTAATCCTTATTAACAAATACTTTTATTTTGTTTGTTGTTTAAAAGAACACTTTAGTCAACCATTCCACCTCATCTCATTGAAGTGGTCTGAGTGCAATGTCCCTGTCCTCTTAACTGTAATGTTTACATTGCAGGGTTAAAGCTACCTTAACCCGGTTTAAAGGGACTCTTTAGCATTAGGGTAATAAGTATGTAGGGGTTTAGAAGAAAAAAAAAAACCTCTGTCTCATTAGAATTTTTTTTTTTACCTGAGGCTGAAGGAAGCAAAGTTAATTGTAAGTGTAGGACTCACCGAAGTGATGTGGCAGGTGAGCTTACAATCTAATGGCCATTGGAGTGATGCTAAAAACCTCAATTTATTAAATATGCATAGGGATTTGGAATAGTGTGCAAGTAACTTTTTTTTCTTTGGAAGTAGCAGAAGTAGTAGGAGTCTGAGCGCAGGACTTATTTTTTGTGTATAGCTATATAAAAACACACCACGGGGGCGGAGCTTGACAGCCGAAACAAGCGGTCGCCCAACTAGGAGCTCCGTCAGAAAAACGGGGAAAAAAACAAAAAATCCAGGCTGGGCACCCCCAAACAGCAGCAAAGACATGCTATACACCGCCGTACGACATGGGGTGCAAAACGAAAAAATTGCCAAAGGAGAAAACCAACCAGGGACTCACAATTGGCGACATATGGAGACAGGCCCGCGAAGCAAATGAGACCAACATGGCGGCGCTTCATGGCGGCTGCTCCGATTTTTCAAGTGAACTCTCCGGAGAGGAGTACCTGCCAACCCCCAAAACAGGTAGACCGATACAGCCGACCAACACTGACCCAGACACCGCTCCAGTGACCATAGCGGCCCTTACACGGCTCCTAGCAGATCACCATAAGGATCTGCGTAACGACATCACGGCACTAAGGGGCGACCTGAAGGGGCTGACAACTCGTCTAAGCACACTGGAACGCACAACTGAAACCACTACTAGAGACA